>NW_028128451.1:0-52912 GCF_965231255.1 Vanellus vanellus | reverse complement strand
GAAGGGGTTCCAGGAGGCAGTGAGAAGCAGCATCACTTTTCCCCGCTGGCACCTTTGGCTGTGGCAGCAAAAAGCTGACGTTTGTCTTTTTTGCCAACAGCGCCGAAAGTGAAAAAAGGTGCTTTTGAGGATAGACTTTTCAGGAAAGCAGAGAGGGCCAAATTGTCTGGGGCATTTGAGGTTCCAGGAGGCAGTGAGAAGCAGCATCACTTTTCCCCGCTGGCACCTTTGCTGTGGCAGCAAAAGCTGGACGTTTGTCTTTTTTTGCTCCAAACAGCGCCGAAAGTGAAAAAAGGTGCTTTTGAGGATAGCGTGCGCAGGAAAGCAGAAAGGGCCAAATTGTGTGGGGCATTTGAAGGGGTTCCAGGAGGCAGTGAGAAGCAGCATCACTTTTCCCCGCTGGCACCTTGCTGTGGCAGCAAAAGCTGGACGTTTGTCTTTTTTGCTCCAAACAGCGCCGAAAGTGAAAAAAGGTGCTTTTGAGGATAGACTTTTCAGGAAAGCAGAGAGGGCCAAATTGTGTGGGGCATTTGAAGGGGTTCCAGGAGGCAGTGAGAAGCAGCATCACTTTTCCCCGCTGGCACCTTTGCTGTGGCAGCAAAAGCTGGTCGTTTGTCTTTTTTGCTCCAAACAGCGCCGAAAGTGAAAAAGGTGCTTTTGAGGATAGACTTTTCAGGAAAGCAGAGAGGGCCAAATTGTCTGGGGCATTTGAAGGGGTTCCAGGAGGCAGTGAGGACCAGCATCACTTTTCCCCGCTGGCACCTTTGCTGTGGCAGCAAAAGCTGGACGTTTGTCTTTTTTGCTCCAAACAGCGCCGAAAGTGAAAAAAGGTGCTTTTGAGGATAGCGTGCGCAGGAAAGCAGAAAGGGCCAAATTGTGTGGGGCATTTGAAGGGGTTCCAGGAGGCAGTGAGAAGCAGCATCACTTTTCCCCGCTGGCACCTTTGCTGTGGCAGCAAAAGCTGGACGTTTGTCTTTTTTGCTCCAAACAGCGGCGAAAGTGAAAAAAGGTGCTTTTGAGGATAGACTTTTCAGGAAAGCAGAGAGGGCCAAATTGTGTGGGGCATTTGAAGGGGTTCCAGGAGGCAGTGAGAAGCAGCATCACTTTTCCCCGCTGGCACCTTTGCTGTGGCAGCAAAAGCTGGACGTTTGTCTTTTTTGCTCCAAACAGCGCCGAAAGTGAAAAAAGGTGCTTTTGAGGATAGACTTTTCAGGAAAGCAGAGAGGGCCAAATTGTCTGGGGCATTTGAAGGGGTTCCAGGAGGCAGTGAGAAGCAGCATCACTTTTCCCCGCTGGCACCTTTGCTGTGGCAGCAAAAGCTGGACGTTTGTCTTTTTTGCTCCAAACAGCGCCGAAAGTGAAAAAAGGTGCTTTTGAGGATAGACTTTTCAGGAAAGCAGAGAGGGCCAAATTGTCTGGGGCATTTGAAGGGGTTCCAGGAGGCAGTGAGAAGCAGCATCACTTTTCCCCGCTGGCACCTTTGCTGTGGCAGCAAAAGCTGGACGTTTGTCTTTTTTGCTCCAAACAGCGCCGAAAGTGAAAAAAGGTGCTTTTGAGGATAGACTTTTCAGGAAAGCAGAGAGGGCCAAATTGTGTGGGGCATTTGAAGGGGTTCCAGGAGGCAGTGAGGACCAGCATCACTTTTCCCCGCTGGCACCTTTGCTGTGGCAGCAAAAGCTGGACGTTTGTCTTTTTTGCTCCAAACAGCGCCGAAAGTGAAAAAAGGTGCTTTTGAGGATAGACTTTTCAGGAAAGCAGAGAGGGCCAAATTGTCTGGGGCATTTGAAGGGTTCCAGGAGGCAGTGAGAAGCAGCATCACTTTTCCCCGCTGGCACCTTTGCTGTGGCAGCAAAAGCTGGACGTTTGTCTTTTTTGCTCCGGAGGGCGCCGAAAGTGAAAAAAGGTGCTTTTGAGGATAGACTTTTCAGGAAAGCAGAGAGGGCCAAATTGTGTGGGGCATTTGAAGGGGTTCCAGGAGGCAGTGAGAAGCAGCATCACTTTTCCCCGCTGGCACCTTTGCTGTGGCAGCAAAAGCTGGACGTTTGTCTTTTTTGCTCCAAACAGCGCCGAAAGTGAAAAAAGGTGCTTTTGAGGATAGACTTTTCAGGAAAGCAGAGAGGGCCAAATTGTCTGGGGCATTTGAAGGGGTTCCAGGAGGCAGTGAGAAGCAGCATCACTTTTCCCCGCTGGCACCTTTGCTGTGGCAGCAAAAGCTGGACGTTTGTCTTTTTTGCTCCAAACAGCGCCGAAAGTGAAAAAAGGTGCTTTTGAGGATAGACTTTTCAGGAAAGCAGAGAGGGCCAAATTGTGTGGGGCATTTGAAGGGGTTCCAGGAGGCAGTGAGAAGCAGCATCACTTTTCCCCGCTGGCACCTTTGCTGTGGCAGCAAAAGCTGGACGTTTGTCTTTTTTGCTCCAAACAGCGCCGAAAGTGAAAAAAGGTGCTTTTGAGGATAGCGTGCGCAGGAAAGCAGAGAGGGCCAAATTGTGTGGGGCATTTGAAGGGGTTCCAGGAGGCAGTGAGAAGCAGCATCACTTTTCCCCGCTGGCACCTTTGCTGTGGCAGCAAAAGCTGGACGTTTGTCTTTTTTGCTCCAAACAGCGCCGAAAGTGAAAAAAGGTGCTTTTGAGGATAGACTTTTCAGGAAAGCAGAGAGGGCCAAATTGTGTGGGGCATTTGAAGGGGTTCCAGGAGGCAGTGAGAAGCAGCATCACTTTTCCCCGCTGGCACCTTTGCTGTGGCAGCAAAAGCTGGACGTTTGTCTTTTTTGCTCCAAACAGCGCCGAAAGTGAAAAAAGGTGCTTTTGAGGATAGACTTTTCAGGAAAGCAGAGAGGGCCAAATTGTGTGGGGCATTTGAAGGGGTTCCAGGAGGCAGTGAGAAGCAGCATCACTTTTCCCCGCTGGCACCTTTGCTGTGGCAGCAAAAGCTGGACGTTTGTCTTTTTTGCTCCAAACAGCGCCGAAAGTGAAAAAAGGTGCTTTTGAGGATAGACTTTTCAGGAAAGCAGAGAGGGCCAAATTGTGTGGGGCATTTGAAGGGGTTCCAGGAGGCAGTGAGAAGCAGCATCACTTTTCCCCGCTGGCACCTTTGCTGTGGCAGCAAAAGCTGGACGTTTGTCTTTTTTGCTCCAAACAGCGCCGAAAGTGAAAAAAGGTGCTTTTGAGGATAGCGTGCGCAGGAAAGCAGAGAGGGCCAAATTGTGTGGGGCATTTGAAGGGGTTCCAGGAGGCAGTGAGAAGCAGCATCACTTTTCCCCGCTGGCACCTTTGCTGTGGCAGCAAAAGCTGGACGTTTGTCTTTTTTGCTCCAAACAGCGCCGAAAGTGAAAAAAGGTGCTTTTGAGGATAGACTTTTCAGGAAAGCAGAGAGGGCCAAATTGTGTGGGGCATTTGAAGGGGTTCCAGGAGGCAGTGAGAAGCAGCATCACTTTTCCCCGCTGGCACCTTGCTGTGGCAGCAAAAGCTGGACGTTTGTCTTTTTTGCTCCGGAGGGCGCCGAAAGTGAAAAAAGGTGCTTTTGAGGATAGACTTTTCAGGAAAGCAGAGAGGGCCAAATTGTGTGGGGCATTTGAAGGGGTTCCAGGAGGCAGTGAGAAGCAGCATCACTTTTCCCCGCTGGCACCTTTGCTGTGGCAGCAAAAGCTGGACGTTTGTCTTTTTTGCTCCAAACAGCGCCGAAAGTGAAAAAAGGTGCTTTTGAGGATAGCGTGCGCAGGAAAGCAGAGAGGGCCAAATTGTGTGGGGCATTTGAAGGGGTTCCAGGAGGCAGTGAGAAGCAGCATCACTTTTCCCCGCTGGCACCTTTGCTGTGGCAGCAAAAGCTGGACGTTTGTCTTTTTTGCTCCAAACAGCGCCGAAAGTGAAAAAAGGTGCTTTTGAGGATAGACTTTTCAGGAAAGCAGAGAGGGCCAAATTGTCTGGGGCATTTGAAGGGGTTCCAGGAGGCAGTGAGGACCAGCATCACTTTTCCCCGCTGGCACCTTTGCTGTGGCAGCAAAAGCTGGACGTTTGTCTTTTTTGCTCCAAACAGCGCCGAAAGTGAAAAAAGGTGCTTTTGAGGATAGCGTGCGCAGGAAAGCAGAGAGGGCCAAATTGTCTGGGGCATTTGAAGGGGTTCCAGGAGGCAGTGAGAAGCAGCATCACTTTTCCCCGCTGGCACCTTTGCTGTGGCAGCAAAAGCTGGACGTTTGTCTTTTTTGCTCCAAACAGCGCCGAAAGTGAAAAAAGGTGCTTTTGAGGATAGACTTTTCAGGAAAGCAGAGAGGGCCAAATTGTCTGGGGCATTTGAAGGGGTTCCAGGAGGCAGTGAGAAGCAGCATCACTTTTCCCCGCTGGCACCTTTGCTGTGGCAGCAAAAGCTGGACGTTTGTCTTTTTTGCTCCAAACAGCGCCGAAAGTGAAAAAAGGTGCTTTTGAGGATAGCGTGCGCAGGAAAGCAGAAAGGGCCAAATTGTGTGGGGCATTTGAAGGGGTTCCAGGAGGCAGTGAGAAGCAGCATCACTTTTCCCCGCTGGCACCTTGCTGTGGCAGCAAAAGCTGGACGTTTGTCTTTTTTGCTCCAAACAGCGCCGAAAGTGAAAAAAGGTGCTTTTGAGGATAGACTTTTCAGGAAAGCAGAGAGGGCCAAATTGTCTGGGGCATTTGAAGGGGTTCCAGGAGGCAGTGAGAAGCAGCATCACTTTTCCCCGCTGGCACCTTTGCTGTGGCAGCAAAAGCTGGTCGTTTGTCTTTTTTGCTCCAAACAGCGCCGAAAGTGAAAAAAGGTGCTTTTGAGGATAGACTTTTCAGGAAAGCAGAGAGGGCCAAATTGTCTGGGGCATTTGAAGGGGTTCCAGGAGGCAGTGAGGACCAGCATCACTTTTCCCCGCTGGCACCTTTGCTGTGGCAGCAAAAGCTGGACGTTTGTCTTTTTTGCTCCAAACAGCGCCGAAAGTGAAAAAAGGTGCTTTTGAGGATAGCGTGCGCAGGAAAGCAGAAAGGGCCAAATTGTGTGGGGCATTTGAAGGGGTTCCAGGAGGCAGTGAGAAGCAGCATCACTTTTCCCCGCTGGCACCTTTGCTGTGGCAGCAAAAGCTGGACATTTGTCTTTTTTGCTCCAAACAGCGGCGAAAGTGAAAAAAGGTGCTTTTGAGGATAGACTTTTCAGGAAAGCAGAGAGGGCCAAATTGTGTGGGGCATTTGAAGGGGTTCCAGGAGGCAGTGAGAAGCAGCATCACTTTTCCCCGCTGGCACCTTTGCTGTGGCAGCAAAAGCTGGACGTTTGTCTTTTTTGCTCCAAACAGCGCCGAAAGTGAAAAAAGGTGCTTTTGAGGATAGACTTTTCAGGAAAGCAGAGAGGGCCAAATTGTCTGGGGCATTTGAAGGGGTTCCAGGAGGCAGTGAGAAGCAGCATCACTTTTCCCCGCTGGCACCTTTGCTGTGGCAGCAAAAGCTGGACGTTTGTCTTTTTTGCTCCAAACAGCGCCGAAAGTGAAAAAAGGTGCTTTTGAGGATAGACTTTTCAGGAAAGCAGAGAGGGCCAAATTGTGTGGGGCATTTGAAGGGGTTCCAGGAGGCAGTGAGAAGCAGCATCACTTTTCCCCGCTGGCACCTTTGCTGTGGCAGCAAAAGCTGGACGTTTGTCTTTTTTGCTCCAAACAGCGCCGAAAGTGAAAAAAGGTGCTTTTGAGGATAGCGTGCGCAGGAAAGCAGAGAGGGCCAAATTGTGTGGGGCATTTGAAGGGGTTCCAGGAGGCAGTGAGAAGCAGCATCACTTTTCCCCGCTGGCACCTTTGCTGTGGCAGCAAAAGCTGGACGTTTGTCTTTTTTGCTCCAAACAGCGCCGAAAGTGAAAAAAGGTGCTTTTGAGGATAGACTTTTCAGGAAAGCAGAGAGGGCCAAATTGTCTGGGGCATTTGAAGGGGTTCCAGGAGGCAGTGAGGACCAGCATCACTTTTCCCCGCTGGCACCTTTGCTGTGGCAGCAAAAGCTGGACGTTTGTCTTTTTTGCTCCAAACAGCGGCGAAAGTGAAAAAAGGTGCTTTTGAGGATAGACTTTTCAGGAAAGCAGAGAGGGCCAAATTGTCTGGGGCATTTGAAGGGGTTCCAGGAGGCAGTGAGAAGCAGCATCACTTTTCCCCGCTGGCACCTTTGCTGTGGCAGCAAAAGCTGGACGTTTGTCTTTTTTGCTCCAAACAGCGCCGAAAGTGAAAAAAGGTGCTTTTGAGGATAGACTTTTCAGGAAAGCAGAGAGGGCCAAATTGTCTGGGGCATTTGAAGGGGTTCCAGGAGGCAGTGAGAAGCAGCATCACTTTTCCCCGCTGGCACCTTTGCTGTGGCAGCAAAAGCTGGACGTTTGTCTTTTTTGCTCCAAACAGCGCCGAAAGTGAAAAAAGGTGCTTTTGAGGATAGACTTTTCAGGAAAGCAGAGAGGGCCAAATTGTGTGGGGCATTTGAAGGGGTTCCAGGAGGCAGTGAGAAGCAGCATCACTTTTCCCCGCTGGCACCTTTGCTGTGGCAGCAAAAGCTGGACGTTTGTCTTTTTTGCTCCAAACAGCGCCGAAAGTGAAAAAAGGTGCTTTTGAGGATAGCGTGCGCAGGAAAGCAGAGAGGGCCAAATTGTGTGGGGCATTTGAAGGGGTTCCAGGAGGCAGTGAGAAGCAGCATCACTTTTCCCCGCTGGCACCTTTGCTGTGGCAGCAAAAGCTGGACGTTTGTCTTTTTTGCTCCAAACAGCGCCGAAAGTGAAAAAAGGTGCTTTTGAGGATAGACTTTTCAGGAAAGCAGAGAGGGCCAAATTGTGTGGGGCATTTGAAGGGGTTCCAGGAGGCAGTGAGGACCAGCATCACTTTTCCCCGCTGGCACCTTTGCTGTGGCAGCAAAAGCTGGACGTTTGTCTTTTTTGCTCCAAACAGCGCCGAAAGTGAAAAAAGGTGCTTTTGAGGATAGCGTGCGCAGGAAAGCAGAGAGGGCCAAATTGTGTGGGGCATTTGAAGGGGTTCCAGGAGGCAGTGAGAAGCAGCATCACTTTTCCCCGCTGGCACCTTTGCTGTGGCAGCAAAAGCTGGACGTTTGTCTTTTTTGCTCCAAACAGCGCCGAAAGTGAAAAAAGGTGCTTTTGAGGATAGACTTTTCAGGAAAGCAGAGAGGGCCAAATTGTCTGGGGCATTTGAAGTGGTTCCAGGAGGCAGTGAGAAGCAGCATCACTTTTCCCCGCTGGCACCTTTGCTGTGGCAGCAAAAGCTGGTGGACGTTTGTCTTTTTTGCTCCAAACCAGCGCCGAAAGTGAAAAAAGGTGCTTTTGAGGATAGCGTGCGCAGGAAAGCAGAAAGGGCCAAATTGTGTGGGGCATTGAAGGGGTTCCAGGAGGCAGTGAGAAGCAGCATCACTTTTCCCCGCTGGCACCTTGCTGTGGCAGCAAAAGCTGGACGTTTGTCTTTTTTGCTCCAAACAGCGCCGAAAGTGAAAAAAGGTGCTTTTGAGGATAGACTTTTCAGGAAAGCAGAGAGGGCCAAATTGTGTGGGGCATTTGAAGGGGTTCCAGGAGGCAGTGAGAAGCAGCATCACTTTTCCCCGCTGGCACCTTTGCTGTGGCAGCAAAAGCTGGTCGTTTGTCTTTTTTGCTCCAAACAGCGCCGAAAGTGAAAAAAGGTGCTTTTGAGGATAGACATTTCAGGAAAGCAGAGAGGGCCAAATTGTCTGGGGCATTTGAAGGGGTTCCAGGAGGCAGTGAGGACCAGCATCACTTTTCCCGCTGGCACCTTTGCTGTGGCAGCAAAAGCTGGACGTTTGTCTTTTTTGCTCCAAACAGCGCCGAAAGTGAAAAAAGGTGCTTTTGAGGATAGCGTGCGCAGGAAAGCAGAGAGGGCCAAATTGTGTGGGGCATTTGAAGGGGTTCCAGGAGGCAGTGAGAAGCAGCATCACTTTTCCCCGCTGGCACCTTTGCTGTGGCAGCAAAAGCTGGACGTTTGTCTTTTTTGCTCCAAACAGCGGCGAAAGTGAAAAAAGGTGCTTTTGAGGATAGACTTTTCAGGAAAGCAGAGAGGGCCAAATTGTGTGGGGCATTTGAAGGGGTTCCAGGAGGCAGTGAGAAGCAGCATCACTTTTCCCCGCTGGCACCTTTGCTGTGGCAGCAAAAGCTGGACGTTTGTCTTTTTTGCTCCGGAGGGCGCCGAAAGTGAAAAAAGGTGCTTTTGAGGATAGACTTTTCAGGAAAGCAGAGAGGGCCAAATTGTCTGGGGCATTTGAAGGGGTTCCAGGAGGCAGTGAGAAGCAGCATCACTTTTCCCCGCTGGCACCTTTGCTGTGGCAGCAAAAGCTGGACGTTTGTCTTTTTGCTCCAAACAGCGCCGAAAGTGAAAAAAGGTGCTTTTGAGGATAGCGTGCGCAGGAAAGCAGAGAGGGCCAAATTGTGTGGGGCATTTGAAGGGGTTCCAGGAGGCAGTGAGAAGCAGCATCACTTTTCCCCGCTGGCACCTTTGCTGTGGCAGCAAAAGCTGGATGTTTGTCTTTTTTGCTCCAAACAGCGCCGAAAGTGAAAAAAGGTGCTTTTGAGGATAGACTTTTCAGGAAAGCAGAGAGGGCCAAATTGTCTGGGGCATTTGAAGGGGTTCCAGGAGGCAGTGAGAAGCAGCATCACTTTTCCCCGCTGGCACCTTGCTGTGGCAGCAAAAGCTGGACGTTTGTCTTTTTTGCTCCGGAGGGCGCCGAAAGTGAAAAAAGGTGCTTTTGAGGATAGACTTTTCAGGAAAGCAGAGAGGGCCAAATTGTGTGGGGCATTTGAAGGGGTTCCAGGAGGCAGTGAGAAGCAGCATCACTTTTCCCCGCTGGCACCTTTGCTGTGGCAGCAAAAGCTGGACGTTTGTCTTTTTTGCTCCAAACAGCGCCGAAAGTGAAAAAAGGTGCTTTTGAGGATAGACTTTTCAGGAAAGCAGAGAGGGCCAAATTGTCTGGGGCATTTGAAGGGGTTCCAGGAGGCAGTGAGAAGCAGCATCACTTTTCCCCGCTGGCACCTTTGCTGTGGCAGCAAAAGCTGGACGTTTGTCTTTTTTGCTCCAAACAGCGCCGAAAGTGAAAAAAGGTGCTTTTGAGGATAGACTTTTCAGGAAAGCAGAGAGGGCCAAATTGTGTGGGGCATTTGAAGGGATTCCAGGAGGCAGTGAGGACCAGCATCACTTTTCCCCGCTGGCACCTTTGCTGTGGCAGCAAAAGCTGGACGTTTGTCTTTTTGCTCCAAACAGCGCCGAAAGTGAAAAAAGGTGCTTTTGAGGATAGCGTGCGCAGGAAAGCAGAAAGGGCCAAATTGTGTGGGGCATTTGAAGGGGTTCCAGGAGGCAGTGAGAAGCAGCATCACTTTTCCCCGCTGGCACCTTGCTGTGGCAGCAAAAGCTGGACGTTTGTCTTTTTTGCTCCAAACAGCGCCGAAAGTGAAAAAAGGTGCTTTTGAGGATAGACTTTTCAGGAAAGCAGAGAGGGCCAAATTGTCTGGGGCATTTGAAGGGGTTCCAGGAGGCAGTGAGAAGCAGCATCACTTTTCCCCGCTGGCACCTTTGCTGTGGCAGCAAAAGCTGGTCGTTTGTCTTTTTTGCTCCAAACAGCGCCGAAAGTGAAAAAAGGTGCTTTTGAGGATAGACTTTTCAGGAAAGCAGAGAGGGCCAAATTGTCTGGGGCATTTGAAGGGGTTCCAGGAGGCAGTGAGGACCAGCATCACTTTTCCCCGCTGGCACCTTTGCTGTGGCAGCAAAAGCTGGACGTTTGTCTTTTTTGCTCCAAACAGCGCCGAAAGTGAAAAAAGGTGCTTTTGAGGATAGCGTGCGCAGGAAAGCAGAAAGGGCCAAATTGTGTGGGGCATTTGAAGGGGTTCCAGGAGGCAGTGAGAAGCAGCATCACTTTTCCCCGCTGGCACCTTTGCTGTGGCAGCAAAAGCTGGACGTTTGTCTTTTTTGCTCCAAACAGCGGCGAAAGTGAAAAAAGGTGCTTTTGAGGATAGACTTTTCAGGAAAGCAGAGAGGGCCAAATTGTCTGGGGCATTTGAAGGGGTTCCAGGAGGCAGTGAGAAGCAGCATCACTTTTCCCCGCTGGCACCTTTGCTGTGGCAGCAAAAGCTGGACGTTTGTCTTTTTTGCTCCAAACAGCGCCGAAAGTGAAAAAAGGTGCTTTTGAGGATAGACTTTTCAGGAAAGCAGAGAGGGCCAAATTGTGTGGGGCATTTGAAGGGGTTCCAGGAGGCAGTGAGAAGCAGCATCACTTTTCCCCGCTGGCACCTTTGCTGTGGCAGCAAAAGCTGGACGTTTGTCTTTTTTGCTCCAAACAGCGCCGAAAGTGAAAAAAGGTGCTTTTGAGGATAGACTTTTCAGGAAAGCAGAGAGGGCCAAATTGTGTGGGGCATTTGAAGGGGTTCCAGGAGGCAGTGAGAAGCAGCATCACTTTTCCCCGCTGGCACCTTTGCTGTGGCAGCAAAAGCTGGACGTTTGTCTTTTTTGCTCCAAACAGCGCCGAAAGTGAAAAAAGGTGCTTTTGAGGATAGCGTGCGCAGGAAAGCAGAGAGGGCCAAATTGTGTGGGGCATTTGAAGGGGTTCCAGGAGGCAGTGAGAAGCAGCATCACTTTTCCCCGCTGGCACCTTTGCTGTGGCAGCAAAAGCTGGACGTTTGTCTTTTTTGCTCCAAACAGCGCCGAAAGTGAAAAAAGGTGCTTTTGAGGATAGACTTTTCAGGAAAGCAGAGAGGGCCAAATTGTGTGGGGCAGTTGAAAGGGTTCCAGGAGGCAGTGAGAAGCAGCATCACTTTTCCCCGCTGGCACCTTTGCTGTGGCAGCAAAAGCTGGACGTTTGTCTTTTTTGCTCCAAACAGTGCCGAAAGTGAAAAAAGGTGCTTTTGAGGATAGACTTTTCAGGAAAGCAGAGAGGGCCAAATTGTCTGGGGCATTTGAAGGGGTTCCAGGAGGCAGTGAGAAGCAGCATCACTTTTCCCCGCTGGCACCTTTGCTGTGGCAGCAAAAGCTGGACGTTTGTCTTTTTTGCTCCAAACAGCGCCGAAAGTGAAAAAAGGTGCTTTTGAGGATAGACTTTTCAGGAAAGCAGAGAGGGCCAAATTGTCTGGGGCATTTGAAGGGGTTCCAGGAGGCAGTGAGAAGCAGCATCACTTTTCCCCGCTGGCACCTTTGCTGTGGCAGCAAAAGCTGGACGTTTGTCTTTTTTGCTCCAAACAGCGCCGAAAGTGAAAAAAGGTGCTTTTGAGGATAGACTTTTCAGGAAAGCAGAGAGGGCCAAATTGTCTGGGGCATTTGAAGGGGTTCCAGGAGGCAGTGAGGACCAGCATCACTTTTCCCCGCTGGCACCTTTGCTGTGGCAGCAAAAGCTGGACGTTTGTCTTTTTTGCTCCAAACAGCGCCGAAAGTGAAAAAAGGTGCTTTTGAGGATAGACTTTTCAGGAAAGCAGAGAGGGCCAAATTGTGTGGGGCATTTGAAGGGGTTCCAGGAGGCAGTGAGAAGCAGCATCACTTTTCCCCGCTGGCACCTTTGCTGTGGCAGCAAAAGCTGGACGTTTGTCTTTTTTGCTCCGGAGGGCGCCGAAAGTGAAAAAAGGTGCTTTTGAGGATAGAGTCCTCAGGAAAGCAGAGAGGGCCAAATTGTCTGGGGCATTTGAAGGGGTTCCAGGAGGCAGTGAGAAGCAGCATCACTTTTCCCCGCTGGCACCTTTGCTGTGGCAGCAAAAGCTGGACGTTTGTCTTTTTTACTCCAAACAGCGCCGAAAGTGAAAAAAGGTGCTTTTGAGGATAGACTTTTCAGGAAAGCAGAGAGGGCCAAATTGTCTGGGGCATTTGAAGGGGTTCCAGGAGGCAGTGAGAAGCAGCATCACTTTTCCCCGCTGGCACCTTTGCTGTGGCAGCAAAAGCTGGACGTTTGTCTTTTTTGCTCCAAACAGCGCCGAAAGTGAAAAAAGGTGCTTTTGAGGATAGACTTTTCAGGAAAGCAGAGAGGGCCAAATTGTCTGGGGCATTTGAAGGGGTTCCAGGAGGCAGTGAGAAGCAGCATCACTTTTCCCCGCTGGCACCTTTGCTGTGGCAGCAAAAGCTGGACGTTTGTCTTTTTTGCTCCAAACAGCGCCGAAAGTGAAAAAAGGTGCTTTTGAGGATAGAGTCCTCAGGAAAGCAGAGAGGGCCAAATTGTGTGGGGCATTTGAAGGGGTTCCAGGAGGCAGTGAGGACCAGCATCACTTTTCCCCGCTGGCACCTTTGCTGTGGCAGCAAAAGCTGGACGTTTGTCTTTTTTGCTCCAAACAGCGCCGAAAGTGAAAAAAGGTGCTTTTGAGGATAGCGTGCGCAGGAAAGCAGAGAGGGCCAAATTGTGTGGGGCATTTGAAGGGGTTCCAGGAGGCAGTGAGAAGCAGCATCACTTTTCCCCGCTGGCACCTTTGCTGTGGCAGCAAAAGCTGGACGTTTGTCTTTTTTGCTCCAAACAGCGCCGAAAGTGAAAAAAGGTGCTTTTGAGGATAGACTTTTCAGGAAAGCAGAGAGGGCCAAATTGTCTGGGGCATTTGAAGTGGTTCCAGGAGGCAGTGAGAAGCAGCATCACTTTTCCCCGCTGGCACCTTTGCTGTGGCAGCAAAAGCTGGACGTTTGTCTTTTTTGCTCCAAACAGCGCCGAAAGTGAAAAAAGGTGCTTTTGAGGATAGCGTGCGCAGGAAAGCAGAAAGGGCCAAATTGTGTGGGGCATTTGAAGGGGTTCCAGGAGGCAGTGAGAAGCAGCATCACTTTTCCCCGCTGGCACCTTGCTGTGGCAGCAAAAGCTGGACGTTTGTCTTTTTTGCTCCAAACAGCGCCGAAAGTGAAAAAAGGTGCTTTTGAGGATAGACTTTTCAGGAAAGCAGAGAGGGCCAAATTGTGTGGGGCATTTGAAGGGGTTCCAGGAGGCAGTGAGAAGCAGCATCACTTTTCCCCGCTGGCACCTTTGCTGTGGCAGCAAAAGCTGGTCGTTTGTCTTTTTTGCTCCAAACAGCGCCGAAAGTGAAAAAAGGTGCTTTTGAGGATAGACTTTTCAGGAAAGCAGAGAGGGCCAAATTGTCTGGGGCATTTGAAGGGGTTCCAGGAGGCAGTGAGGACCAGCATCACTTTTCCCCGCTGGCACCTTTGCTGTGGCAGCAAAAGCTGGACGTTTGTCTTTTTTGCTCCAAACAGCGCCGAAAGTGAAAAAAGGTGCTTTTGAGGATAGCGTGCGCAGGAAAGCAGAAAGGGCCAAATTGTGTGGGGCATTTGAAGGGGTTCCAGGAGGCAGTGAGAAGCAGCATCACTTTTCCCCGCTGGCACCTTTGCTGTGGCAGCAAAAGCTGGACGTTTGTCTTTTTTGCTCCAAACAGCGGCGAAAGTGAAAAAAGGTGCTTTTGAGGATAGACTTTTCAGGAAAGCAGAGAGGGCCAAATTGTCTGGGGCATTTGAAGGGGTTCCAGGAGGCAGTGAGAAGCAGCATCACTTTTCCCCGCTGGCACCTTTGCTGTGGCAGCAAAAGCTGGACGTTTGTCTTTTTTGCTCCGGAGGGCGCCGAAAGTGAAAAAAGGTGCTTTTGAGGATAGACTTTTCAGGAAAGCAGAGAGGGCCAAATTGTGTGGGGCATTTGAAGGGGTTCCAGGAGGCAGTGAGAAGCAGCATCACTTTTCCCCGCTGGCACCTTTGCTGTGGCAGCAAAAGCTGGACGTTTGTCTTTTTTGCTCCAAACAGCGCCGAAAGTGAAAAAAGGTGCTTTTGAGGATAGACTTTTCAGGAAAGCAGAGAGGGCCAAATTGTCTGGGGCATTTGAAGGGGTTCCAGGAGGCAGTGAGAAGCAGCATCACTTTTCCCCGCTGGCACCTTTGCTGTGGCAGCAAAAGCTGGACGTTTGTCTTTTTTGCTCCAAACAGCGCCGAAAGTGAAAAAAGGTGCTTTTGAGGATAGACTTTTCAGGAAAGCAGAGAGGGCCAAATTGTCTGGGGCATTTGAAGGGGTTCCAGGAGGCAGTGAGGACCAGCATCACTTTTCCCCGCTGGCACCTTTGCTGTGGCAGCAAAAGCTGGACGTTTGTCTTTTTTGCTCCAAACAGCGCCGAAAGTGAAAAAAGGTGCTTTTGAGGATAGACTTTTCAGGAAAGCAGAGAGGGCCAAATTGTCTGGGGCATTTGAAGGGGTTCCAGGAGGCAGTGAGAAGCAGCATCACTTTTCCCCGCTGGCACCTTTGCTGTGGCAGCAAAAGCTGGACGTTTGTCTTTTTTGCTCCGGAGGGCGCCGAAAGTGAAAAAAGGTGCTTTTGAGGATAGAGTCCTCAGGAAAGCAGAGAGGGCCAAATTGTCTGGGGCATTTGAAGGGGTTCCAGGAGGCAGTGAGAAGCAGCATCACTTTTCCCCGCTGGCACCTTTGCTGTGGCAGCAAAAGCTGGACGTTTGTCTTTTTTGCTCCAAACAGCGCCGAAAGTGAAAAAAGGTGCTTTTGAGGATAGACTTTTCAGGAAAGCAGAGAGGGCCAAATTGTGTGGGGCATTTGAAGGGGTTCCAGGAGGCAGTGAGAAGCAGCATCACTTTTCCCCGCTGGCACCTTTGCTGTGGCAGCAAAAGCTGGACGTTTGTCTTTTTTGCTCCAAACAGCGCCGAAAGTGAAAAAAGGTGCTTTTGAGGATAGACTTTTCAGGAAAGCAGAGAGGGCCAAATTGTCTGGGGCATTTGAAGGGGTTCCAGGAGGCAGTGAGAAGCAGCATCACTTTTCCCCGCTGGCACCTTTGCTGTGCCAGCAAAAGCTGGACGTTTGTCTTTTTTGCTCCGGAGGGCGCCGAAAGTGAAAAAAGGTGCTTTTGAGGATAGACTTTTCAGGAAAGCAGAGAGGGCCAAATTGTGTGGGGCATTTGAAGGGGTTCCAGGAGGCAGTGAGAAGCAGCATCACTTTTCCCCGCTGGCACCTTTGCTGTGGCAGCAAAAGCTGGACGTTTGTCTTTTTTGCTCCAAACAGCGCCGAAAGTGAAAAAAGGTGCTTTTGAGGATAGACTTTTCAGGAAAGCAGAGAGGGCCAAATTGTGTGGGGCATTTGAAGGGGTTCCAGGAGGCAGTGAGAAGCAGCATCACTTTTCCCCGCTGGCACCTTTGCTGTGGCAGCAAAAGCTGGACGTTTGTCTTTTTTGCTCCAAACAGCGCCGAAAGTGAAAAAAGGTGCTTTTGAGGATAGACTTTTCAGGAAAGCAGAGAGGGCCAAATTGTGTGGGGCATTTGAAGGGGTTCCAGGAGGCAGTGAGAAGCAGCATCACTTTTCCCCGCTGGCACCTTTGCTGTGGCAGCAAAAGCTGGACGTTTGTCTTTTTTGCTCCAAACAGCGCCGAAAGTGAAAAAAGGTGCTTTTGAGGATAGACTTTTCAGGAAAGCAGAGAGGGCCAAATTGTCTGGGGCATTTGAAGGGGTTCCAGGAGGCAGTGAGAAGCAGCATCACTTTTCCCCGCTGGCACCTTTGCTGTGCCAGCAAAAGCTGGACGTTTGTCTTTTTTGCTCCAAACAGCGCCGAAAGTGAAAAAAGGTGCTTTTGAGGATAGACTTTTCAGGAAAGCAGAGAGGGCCAAATTGTGTGGGGCATTTGAAGGGGTTCCAGGAGGCAGTGAGAAGCAGCATCACTTTTCCCCGCTGGCACCTTTGCTGTGGCAGCAAAAGCTGGACGTTTGTCTTTTTTGCTCCAAACAGCGCCGAAAGTGAAAAAAGGTGCTTTTGAGGATAGACTTTTCAGGAAAGCAGAGAGGGCCAAATTGTGTGGGGCATTTGAAGGGGTTCCAGGAGGCAGTGAGAAGCAGCATCACTTTTCCCCGCTGGCACCTTTGCTGTGGCAGCAAAAGCTGGACGTTTGTCTTTTTTGCTCCAAACAGCGCCGAAAGTGAAAAAAGGTGCTTTTGAGGATAGACTTTTCAGGAAAGCAGAGAGGGCCAAATTGTCTGGGGCATTTGAAGGGGTTCCAGGAGGCAGTGAGGACCAGCATCACTTTTCCCCGCTGGCACCTTTGCTGTGGCAGCAAAAGCTGGACGTTTGTCTTTTTTGCTCCAAACAGCGCCGAAAGTGAAAAAAGGTGCTTTTGAGGATAGACTTTTCAGGAAAGCAGAGAGGGCCAAATTGTCTGGGGCATTTGAAGGGGTTCCAGGAGGCAGTGAGAAGCAGCATCACTTTTCCCCGCTGGCACCTTTGCTGTGGCAGCAAAAGCTGGACGTTTGTCTTTTTTGCTCCGGAGGGCGCCGAAAGTGAAAAAAGGTGCTTTTGAGGATAGAGTCCTCAGGAAAGCAGAGAGGGCCAAATTGTCTGGGGCATTTGAAGGGGTTCCAGGAGGCAGTGAGAAGCAGCATCACTTTTCCCCGCTGGCACCTTTGCTGTGGCAGCAAAAGCTGGACGTTTGTCTTTTTTACTCCAAACAGCGCCGAAAGTGAAAAAAGGTGCTTTTGAGGATAGACTTTTCAGGAAAGCAGAGAGGGCCAAATTGTGTGGGGCATTTGAAGGGGTTCCAGGAGGCAGTGAGAAGCAGCATCACTTTTCCCCGCTGGCACCTTTGCTGTGGCAGCAAAAGCTGGACGTTTGTCTTTTTTGCTCCAAACAGCGCCGAAAGTGAAAAAAGGTGCTTTTGAGGATAGACTTTTCAGGAAAGCAGAGAGGGCCAAATTGTGTGGGGCATTTGAAGGGGTTCCAGGAGGCAGTGAGAAGCAGCATCACTTTTCCCCGCTGGCACCTTTGCTGTGGCAGCAAAAGCTGGACGTTTGTCTTTTTTGCTCCGGAGGGCGCCGAAAGTGAAAAAAGGTGCTTTTGAGGATAGAGTCCTCAGGAAAGCAGAGAGGGCCAAATTGTGTGGGGCATTTGAAGGGGTTCCAGGAGGCAGTGAGAAGCAGCATCACTTTTCCCCGCTGGCACCTTTGCTGTGGCAGCAAAAGCTGGACGTTTGTCTTTTTTGCTCCAAACAGCGCCGAAAGTGAAAAAAGGTGCTTTTGAGGATAGACTTTTCAGGAAAGCAGAGAGGGCCAAATTGTCTGGGGCATTTGAAGGGGTTCCAGGAGGCAGTGAGGACCAGCATCACTTTTCCCCGCTGGCACCTTTGCTGTGGCAGCAAAAGCTGGACGTTTGTCTTTTTTGCTCCGGAGGGCGCCGAAAGTGAAAAAAGGTGCTTTTGAGGATAGACTTTTCAGGAAAGCAGAGAGGGCCAAATTGTGTGGGGCATTTGAAGGGGTTCCAGGAGGCAGTGAGAAGCAGCATCACTTTTCCCCGCTGGCACCTTTGCTGTGGCAGCAAAAGCTGGACGTTTGTCTTTTTTGCTCCAAACAGCGCCGAAAGTGAAAAAAGGTGCTTTTGAGGATAGACTTTTCAGGAAAGCAGAGAGGGCCAAATTGTCTGGGGCATTTGAAGGGGTTCCAGGAGGCAGTGAGGACCAGCATCACTTTTCCCCGCTGGCACCTTTGCTGTGGCAGCAAAAGCTGGACGTTTGTCTTTTTTGCTCCAAACAGCGCCGAAAGTGAAAAAAGGTGCTTTTGAGGATCGAGTGCGCAGGAAAGCAGAGAGGGCCAAATTGTCTGGGGCATTTGAAGGGGTTCCAGGAGGCAGTGAGGACCAGCATCACTTTTCCCCGCTGGCACCTTTGCTGTGGCAGCAAAAGCTGGACGTTTGTCTTTTTTGCTCCAAACAGCGCCGAAAGTGAAAAAAGGTGCTTTTGAGGATAGAGTGCGCAGGAAAGCAGAGAGGGCCTAATTGACTGGGGCATTTGAAGGGGTTCCAGGAGGCAGTGAGAAGCAGCATCACTTTTCCCCGCTGGCACCTTTGCTGTGGCAGCAAAAGCTGGACGTTTGTCTTTTTTGCTCCAAACAGCGCCGAAAGTGAAAAAAGGTGCTTTTGAGGATAGACTTTTCAGGAAAGCAGAGAGGGCCAAATTGTCTGGGGCATTTGAAGGGGTTCCAGGAGGCAGTGAGAAGCAGCATCACTTTTCCCCGCTGGCACCTTTGCTGTGGCAGCAAAAGCTGGACGTTTGTCTTTTTTGCTCCAAACAGCGCCGAAAGTGAAAAAGGTGCTTTTGAGGATAGACTTTTCAGGAAAGCAGAGAGGGCCAAATTGTGTGGGGCATTTGAAGGGGTTCCAGGAGGCAGTGAGAAGCAGCATCACTTTTCCCCGCTGGCACCTTTGCTGTGGCAGCAAAAGCTGGACGTTTGTCTTTTTTGCTCCAAACAGCGCCGAAAGTGAAAAAAGGTGCTTTTGAGGATAGACTTTTCAGGAAAGCAGAGAGGGCCAAATTGTCTGGGGCATTTGAAGGGGTTCCAGGAGGCAGTGAGAAGCAGCATCACTTTTCCCCGCTGGCACCTTTGCTGTGGCAGCAAAAGCTGGACGTTTGTCTTTTTTGCTCCGGAGGGCGCCGAAAGTGAAAAAAGGTGCTTTTGAGGATAGAGTCCTCAGGAAAGCAGAGAGGGCCAAATTGTCTGGGGCATTTGAAGGGGTTCCAGGAGGCAGTGAGAAGCAACATCACTTTTCCCCGCTGGCACCTTTGCTGTGGCAGCAAAAGCTGGACGTTTGTCTTTTTTGCTCCAAACAGCGCCGAAAGTGAAAAAAGGTGCTTTTGAGGATAGACTTTTCAGGAAAGCAGAGAGGGCCAAATTGTGTGGGGCATTTGAAGGGGTTCCAGGAGGCAGTGAGAAGCAGCATCACTTTTCCCCGCTGGCACCTTTGCTGTGGCAGCAAAAGCTGGACGTTTGTCTTTTTTGCTCCAAACAGCGCCGAAAGTGAAAAAAGGTGCTTTTGAGGATAGACTTTTCAGGAAAGCAGAGAGGGCCAAATTGTCTGGGGCATTTGAAGGGGTTCCAGGAGGCAGTGAGAAGCAGCATCACTTTTCCCCGCTGGCACCTTTGCTGTGCCAGCAAAAGCTGGACGTTTGTCTTTTTTGCTCCGGAGGGCGCCGAAAGTGAAAAAAGGTGCTTTTGAGGATAGACTTTTCAGGAAAGCAGAGAGGGCCAAATTGTGTGGGGCATTTGAAGGGGTTCCAGGAGGCAGTGAGAAGCAGCATCACTTTTCCCCGCTGGCACCTTTGCTGTGGCAGCAAAAGCTGGACGTTTGTCTTTTTTGCTCCAAACAGCGCCGAAAGTGAAAAAAGGTGCTTTTGAGGATAGACTTTTCAGGAAAGCAGAGAGGGCCAAATTGTGTGGGGCATTTGAAGGGGTTCCAGGAGGCAGTGAGAAGCAGCATCACTTTTCCCCGCTGGCACCTTTGCTGTGGCAGCAAAAGCTGGACGTTTGTCTTTTTTGCTCCAAACAGCGCCGAAAGTGAAAAAAGGTGCTTTTGAGGATAGAGTGCGCAGGAAAGCAGAGAGGGCCAAATTGTGTGGGGCATTTGAAGGGGTTCCAGGAGGCAGTGAGAAGCAGCATCACTTTTCCCCGCTGGCACCTTTGCTGTGGCAGCAAAAGCTGGACGTTTGTCTTTTTTGCTCCAAACAGCGCCGAAAGTGAAAAAAGGTGCTTTTGAGGATAGACTTTTCAGGAAAGCAGAGAGGGCCAAATTGTGTGGGGCATTTGAAGGGGTTCCAGGAGGCAGTGAGAAGCAGCATCACTTTTCCCCGCTGGCACCTTTGCTGTGGCAGCAAAAGCTGGACGTTTATTTTTTGCTCCGGAGGGCGCCGAAAGTGAAAAAAGGTGCTTTTGAGGATAGACTTTTCAGGAAAGCAGAGAGGGCCAAATTGTCTGGGGCATTTGAAGGGGTTCCAGGAGGCAGTGAGAAGCAGCATCACTTTTCCCCGCTGGCACCTTTGCTGTGGCAGCAAAAGCTGGACGTTTGTCTTTTTTGCTCCGGAGGGCGCCGAAAGTGAAAAAAGGTGCTTTTGAGGATAGAGTCCTCAGGAAAGCAGAGAGGGCCAAATTGTCTGGGGCATTTGAAGGGGTTCCAGGAGGCAGTGAGAAGCAACATCACTTTTCCCCGCTGGCACCTTTGCTGTGGCAGCAAAAGCTGGACGTTTGTCTTTTTGCTCCAAACAGCGCCGAAAGTGAAAAAAGGTGCTTTTGAGGATAGACTTTTCAGGAAAGCAGAGAGGGCCAAATTGTGTGGGGCATTTGAAGGGGTTCCAGGAGGCAGTGAGAAGCAGCATCACTTTTCCCCGCTGGCACCTTTGCTGTGGCAGCAAAAGCTGGACGTTTGTCTTTTTTGCTCCAAACAGCGCCGAAAGTGAAAAAAGGTGCTTTTGAGGATAGACTTTTCAGGAAAGCAGAGAGGGCCAAATTGTCTGGGGCATTTGAAGGGGTTCCAGGAGGCAGTGAGAAGCAGCATCACTTTTCCCCGCTGGCACCTTTGCTGTGGCAGCAAAAGCTGGACGTTTGTCTTTTTTGCTCCAAACAGCGCCGAAAGTGAAAAAAGGTGCTTTTGAGGATCGAGTGCGCAGGAAAGCAGAGAGGGCCAAATTGTCTGGGGCATTTGAAGGGGTTCCAGGAGGCAGTGAGGACCAGCATCACTTTTCCCCGCTGGCACCTTTGCTGTGGCAGCAAAAGCTGGACGTTTGTCTTTTTTGCTCCAAACAGCGCCGAAAGTGAAAAAAGGTGCTTTTGAGGATAGAGTGCGCAGGAAAGCAGAGAGGGCCTAATTGACTGGGGCATTTGAAGGGGTTCCAGGAGGCAGTGAGAAGCAGCATCACTTTTCCCCGCTGGCACCTTTGCTGTGGCAGCAAAAGCTGGACGTTTGTCTTTTTTGCTCCAAACAGCGCCGAAAGTGAAAAAAGGTGCTTTTGAGGATAGACTTTTCAGGAAAGCAGAGAGGGCCAAATTGTCTGGGGCATTTGAAGGGGTTCCAGGAGGCAGTGAGAAGCAGCATCACTTTTCCCCGCTGGCACCTTTGCTGTGGCAGCAAAAGCTGGACGTTTGTCTTTTTTGCTCCAAACAGCGCCGAAAGTGAAAAAAGGTGCTTTTGAGGATAGACTTTTCAGGAAAGCAGAGAGGGCCAAATTGTGTGGGGCATTTGAAGGGGTTCCAGGAGGCAGTGAGAAGCAGCATCACTTTTCCCCGCTGGCACCTTTGCTGTGGCAGCAAAAGCTGGACGTTTGTCTTTTTTGCTCCAAACAGCGCCGAAAGTGAAAAAAGGTGCTTTTGAGGATAGACTTTTCAGGAAAGCAGAGAGGGCCAAATTGTCTGGGGCATTTGAAGGGGTTCCAGGAGGCAGTGAGAAGCAGCATCACTTTTCCCCGCTGGCACCTTTGCTGTGGCAGCAAAAGCTGGACGTTTGTCTTTTTTGCTCCGGAGGGCGCCGAAAGTGAAAAAAGGTGCTTTTGAGGATAGAGTCCTCAGGAAAGCAGAGAGGGCCAAATTGTCTGGGGCATTTGAAGGGGTTCCAGGAGGCAGTGAGAAGCAACATCACTTTTCCCCGCTGGCACCTTTGCTGTGGCAGCAAAAGCTGGACGTTTGTCTTTTTTGCTCCAAACAGCGCCGAAAGTGAAAAAAGGTGCTTTTGAGGATAGACTTTTCAGGAAAGCAGAGAGGGCCAAATTGTGTGGGGCATTTGAAGGGGTTCCAGGAGGCAGTGAGAAGCAGCATCACTTTTCCCCGCTGGCACCTTTGCTGTGGCAGCAAAAGCTGGACGTTTGTCTTTTTTGCTCCAAACAGCGCCGAAAGTGAAAAAAGGTGCTTTTGAGGATAGACTTTTCAGGAAAGCAGAGAGGGCCAAATTGTCTGGGGCATTTGAAGGGGTTCCAGGAGGCAGTGAGAAGCAGCATCACTTTTCCCCGCTGGCACCTTTGCTGTGCCAGCAAAAGCTGGACGTTTGTCTTTTTTGCTCCGGAGGGCGCCGAAAGTGAAAAAAGGTGCTTTTGAGGATAGACTTTTCAGGAAAGCAGAGAGGGCCAAATTGTGTGGGGCATTTGAAGGGGTTCCAGGAGGCAGTGAGAAGCAGCATCACTTTTCCCCGCTGGCACCTTTGCTGTGGCAGCAAAAGCTGGACGTTTGTCTTTTTTGCTCCAAACAGCGCCGAAAGTGAAAAAAGGTGCTTTTGAGGATAGACTTTTCAGGAAAGCAGAGAGGGCCAAATTGTGTGGGGCATTTGAAGGGGTTCCAGGAGGCAGTGAGAAGCAGCATCACTTTTCCCCGCTGGCACCTTTGCTGTGGCAGCAAAAGCTGGACGTTTGTCTTTTTTGCTCCAAACAGCGCCGAAAGTGAAAAAAGGTGCTTTTGAGGATAGACTTTTCAGGAAAGCAGAGAGGGCCAAATTGTGTGGGGCATTTGAAGGGGTTCCAGGAGGCAGTGAGAAGCAGCATCACTTTTCCCCGCTGGCACCTTTGCTGTGGCAGCAAAAGCTGGACGTTTGTCTTTTTTGCTCCAAACAGCGCCGAAAGTGAAAAAAGGTGCTTTTGAGGATAGACTTTTCAGGAAAGCAGAGAGGGCCAAATTGTCTGGGGCATTTGAAGGGGTTCCAGGAGGCAGTGAGAAGCAGCATCACTTTTCCCCGCTGGCACCTTTGCTGTGCCAGCAAAAGCTGGACGTTTGTCTTTTTTGCTCCAAACAGCGCCGAAAGTGAAAAAAGGTGCTTTTGAGGATAGACTTTTCAGGAAAGCAGAGAGGGCCAAATTGTGTGGGGCATTTGAAGGGGTTCCAGGAGGCAGTGAGAAGCAGCATCACTTTTCCCCGCTGGCACCTTTGCTGTGGCAGCAAAAGCTGGACGTTTGTCTTTTTTGCTCCAAACAGCGCCGAAAGTGAAAAAAGGTGCTTTTGAGGATAGACTTTTCAGGAAAGCAGAGAGGGCCAAATTGTGTGGGGCATTTGAAGGGGTTCCAGGAGGCAGTGAGAAGCAGCATCACTTTTCCCCGCTGGCACCTTTGCTGTGGCAGCAAAAGCTGGACGTTTGTCTTTTTTGCTCCAAACAGCGCCGAAAGTGAAAAAAGGTGCTTTTGAGGATAGACTTTTCAGGAAAGCAGAGAGGGCCAAATTGTCTGGGGCATTTGAAGGGGTTCCAGGAGGCAGTGAGGACCAGCATCACTTTTCCCCGCTGGCACCTTTGCTGTGGCAGCAAAAGCTGGACGTTTGTCTTTTTTGCTCCAAACAGCGCCGAAAGTGAAAAAAGGTGCTTTTGAGGATAGACTTTTCAGGAAAGCAGAGAGGGCCAAATTGTCTGGGGCATTTGAAGGGGTTCCAGGAGGCAGTGAGAAGCAGCATCACTTTTCCCCGCTGGCACCTTTGCTGTGGCAGCAAAAGCTGGACGTTTGTCTTTTTTGCTCCGGAGGGCGCCGAAAGTGAAAAAAGGTGCTTTTGAGGATAGAGTCCTCAGGAAAGCAGAGAGGGCCAAATTGTCTGGGGCATTTGAAGGGGTTCCAGGAGGCAGTGAGAAGCAGCATCACTTTTCCCCGCTGGCACCTTTGCTGTGGCAGCAAAAGCTGGACGTTTGTCTTTTTTACTCCAAACAGCGCCGAAAGTGAAAAAAGGTGCTTTTGAGGATAGACTTTTCAGGAAAGCAGAGAGGGCCAAATTGTGTGGGGCATTTGAAGGGGTTCCAGGAGGCAGTGAGAAGCAGCATCACTTTTCCCCGCTGGCACCTTTGCTGTGGCAGCAAAAGCTGGACGTTTGTCTTTTTTGCTCCAAACAGCGCCGAAAGTGAAAAAAGGTGCTTTTGAGGATAGACTTTTCAGGAAAGCAGAGAGGGCCAAATTGTGTGGGGCATTTGAAGGGGTTCCAGGAGGCAGTGAGAAGCAGCATCACTTTTCCCCGCTGGCACCTTTGCTGTGGCAGCAAAAGCTGGACGTTTGTCTTTTTTGCTCCGGAGGGCGCCGAAAGTGAAAAAAGGTGCTTTTGAGGATAGAGTCCTCAGGAAAGCAGAGAGGGCCAAATTGTGTGGGGCATTTGAAGGGGTTCCAGGAGGCAGTGAGAAGCAGCATCACTTTTCCCCGCTGGCACCTTTGCTGTGGCAGCAAAAGCTGGACGTTTGTCTTTTTTGCTCCAAACAGCGCCGAAAGTGAAAAAAGGTGCTTTTGAGGATAGACTTTTCAGGAAAGCAGAGAGGGCCAAATTGTCTGGGGCATTTGAAGGGGTTCCAGGAGGCAGTGAGGACCAGCATCACTTTTCCCCGCTGGCACCTTTGCTGTGGCAGCAAAAGCTGGACGTTTGTCTTTTTTGCTCCGGAGGGCGCCGAAAGTGAAAAAAGGTGCTTTTGAGGATAGACTTTTCAGGAAAGCAGAGAGGGCCAAATTGTGTGGGGCATTTGAAGGGGTTCCAGGAGGCAGTGAGAAGCAGCATCACTTTTCCCCGCTGGCACCTTTGCTGTGGCAGCAAAAGCTGGACGTTTGTCTTTTTTGCTCCAAACAGCGCCGAAAGTGAAAAAAGGTGCTTTTGAGGATAGACTTTTCAGGAAAGCAGAGAGGGCCAAATTGTCTGGGGCATTTGAAGGGGTTCCAGGAGGCAGTGAGGACCAGCATCACTTTTCCCCGCTGGCACCTTTGCTGTGGCAGCAAAAGCTGGACGTTTGTCTTTTTTGCTCCAAACAGCGCCGAAAGTGAAAAAAGGTGCTTTTGAGGATCGAGTGCGCAGGAAAGCAGAGAGGGCCAAATTGTCTGGGGCATTTGAAGGGGTTCCAGGAGGCAGTGAGGACCAGCATCACTTTTCCCCGCTGGCACCTTTGCTGTGGCAGCAAAAGCTGGACGTTTGTCTTTTTTGCTCCAAACAGCGCCGAAAGTGAAAAAAGGTGCTTTTGAGGATAGAGTGCGCAGGAAAGCAGAGAGGGCCTAATTGACTGGGGCATTTGAAGGGGTTCCAGGAGGCAGTGAGAAGCAGCATCACTTTTCCCCGCTGGCACCTTTGCTGTGGCAGCAAAAGCTGGACGTTTGTCTTTTTTGCTCCAAACAGCGCCGAAAGTGAAAAAAGGTGCTTTTGAGGATAGACTTTTCAGGAAAGCAGAGAGGGCCAAATTGTCTGGGGCATTTGAAGGGGTTCCAGGAGGCAGTGAGAAGCAGCATCACTTTTCCCCGCTGGCACCTTTGCTGTGGCAGCAAAAGCTGGACGTTTGTCTTTTTTGCTCCAAACAGCGCCGAAAGTGAAAAAAGGTGCTTTTGAGGATAGACTTTTCAGGAAAGCAGAGAGGGCCAAATTGTGTGGGGCATTTGAAGGGGTTCCAGGAGGCAGTGAGAAGCAGCATCACTTTTCCCCGCTGGCACCTTTGCTGTGGCAGCAAAAGCTGGACGTTTGTCTTTTTTGCTCCAAACAGCGCCGAAAGTGAAAAAAGGTGCTTTTGAGGATAGACTTTTCAGGAAAGCAGAGAGGGCCAAATTGTCTGGGGCATTTGAAGGGGTTCCAGGAGGCAGTGAGAAGCAGCATCACTTTTCCCCGCTGGCACCTTTGCTGTGGCAGCAAAAGCTGGACGTTTGTCTTTTTTGCTCCGGAGGGCGCCGAAAGTGAAAAAAGGTGCTTTTGAGGATAGAGTCCTCAGGAAAGCAGAGAGGGCCAAATTGTCTGGGGCATTTGAAGGGGTTCCAGGAGGCAGTGAGAAGCAGCATCACTTTTCCCCGCTGGCACCTTTGCTGTGGCAGCAAAAGCTGGACGTTTGTCTTTTTTGCTCCGGAGGGCGCCGAAAGTGAAAAAAGGTGCTTTTGAGGATAGAGTCCTCAGGAAAGCAGAGAGGGCCAAATTGTCTGGGGCATTTGAAGGGGTTCCAGGAGGCAGTGAGAAGCAGCATCACTTTTCCCCGCTGGCACCTTTGCTGTGCCAGCAAAAGCTGGACGTTTGTCTTTTTTGCTCCAAACAGCGCCGAAAGTGAAAAAAGGTGCTTTTGAGGATAGACTTTTCAGGAAAGCAGAGAGGGCCAAATTGTCTGGGGCATTTGAAGGGGTTCCAGGAGGCAGTGAGGACCAGCATCACTTTTCCCCGCTGGCACCTTTGCTGTGGCAGCAAAAGCTGGACGTTTGTCTTTTTGGCTCCGGAGGGCGCCGAAAGTGAAAAAAGGTGCTTTTGAGGATAGCGTGCGCAGGAAAGCAGAGAGGGCCAAATTGTGTGGGGCATTTGAAGGGGTTCCAGGAGGCAGTGAGAAGCAGCATCACTTTTCCCCGCTGGCACCTTTGCTGTGGCAGCAAAAGCTGGACGTTTGTCTTTTTTGCTCCAAACAGCGGCGAAAGTGAAAAAAGGTGCTTTTGAGGATAGACTTTTCAGGAAAGCAGAGAGGGCCAAATTGTGTGGGGCATTTGAAGGGGTTCCAGGAGGCAGTGAGAAGCAGCATCACTTTTCCCCGCTGGCACCTTTGCTGTGGCAGCAAAAGCTGGACGTTTGTCTTTTTTGCTCCAAACAGCGCCGAAAGTGAAAAAAGGTGCTTTTGAGGATAGACTTTTCAGGAAAGCAGAGAGGGCCAAATTGTCTGGGGCATTTGAAGGGGTTCCAGGAGGCAGTGAGAAGCAGCATCACTTTTCCCCGCTGGCACCTTTGCTGTGGCAGCAAAAGCTGGACGTTTGTCTTTTTTGCTCCAAACAGCGCCGAAAGTGAAAAAAGGTGCTTTTGAGGATAGAGTGCGCAGGAAAGCAGAGAGGGCCTAATTGTCTGGGGCATTTGAAGGGGTTCCAGGAGGCAGTGAGAAGCAGCATCACTTTTCCCCGCTGGCACCTTTGCTGTGGCAGCAAAAGCTGGACGTTTGTCTTTTTTGCTCCGGAGGGCGCCGAAAGTGAAAAAAGGTGCTTTTGAGGATAGACTTTTCAGGAAAGCAGAGAGGGCCAAATTGTCTGGGGCATTTGAAGGGGTTCCAGGAGGCAGTGAGAAGCAGCATCACTTTTCCCCGCTGGCACCTTTGCTGTGGCAGCAAAAGCTGGACGTTTGTCTTTTTTGCTCCAAACAGCGCCGAAAGTGAAAAAAGGTGCTTTTGAGGATAGAGTGCGCAGGAAAGCAGAGAGGGCCTAATTGTCTGGGGCATTTGAAGGGGTTCCAGGAGGCAGTGAGAAGCAGCATCACTTTTCCCCGCTGGCACCTTTGCTGTGGCAGCAAAACCTGGACGTTTGTCTTTTTTGCTCCGGAGGGCGCCGAAAGTGAAAAAAGGTGCTTTTGAGGATAGACTTTTCAGGAAAGCAGAGAGGGCCAAATTGTGTGGGGCATTTGAAGGGGTTCCAGGAGGCAGTGAGAAGCAGCATCACTTTTCCCCGCTGGCACCTTTGCTGTGGCAGCAAAAGCTGGACGTTTGTCTTTTTTGCTCCGGAGGGCGCCGAAAGTGAAAAAAGGTGCTTTTGAGGATAGAGTCCTCAGGAAAGCAGAGAGGGCCAAATTGTCTGGGGCATTTGAAGGGGTTCCAGGAGGCAGTGAGAAGCAGCATCACTTTTCCCCGCTGGCACCTTTGCTGTGGCAGCAAAAGCTGGACGTTTGTCTTTTTTGCTCCAAACAGCGCCGAAAGTGAAAAAAGGTGCTTTTGAGGATAGACTTTTCAGGAAAGCAGAGAGGGCCAAATTGTGTGGGGCATTTGAAGGGGTTCCAGGAGGCAGTGAGAAGCAGCATCACTTTTCCCCGCTGGCACCTTTGCTGTGGCAGCAAAAGCTGGACGTTTGTCTTTTTTGCTCCAAACAGCGCCGAAAGTGAAAAAAGGTGCTTTTGAGGATAGCGTGCGCAGGAAAGCAGAGAGGGCCAAATTGTGTGGGGCATTTGAAGGGGTTCCAGGAGGCAGTGAGAAGCAGCATCACTTTTCCCCGCTGGCACCTTTGCTGTGGCAGCAAAAGCTGGACGTTTGTCTTTTTTGCTCCAAACAGCGCCGAAAGTGAAAAAAGGTGCTTTTGAGGATAGCGTGCGCAGGAAAGCAGAGAGGGCCAAATTGTGTGGGGCATTTGAAGGGGTTCCAGGAGGCAGTGAGAAGCAGCATCACTTTTCCCCGCTGGCACCTTTGCTGTGGCAGCAAAAGCTGGACGTTTGTCTTTTTTGCTCCAAACAGCGCCGAAAGTGAAAAAAGGTGCTTTTGAGGATAGACTTTTCAGGAAAGCAGAGAGGGCCAAATTGTGTGGGGCATTTGAAGGGGTTCCAGGAGGCAGTGAGGACCAGCATCACTTTTCCCCGCTGGCACCTTTGCTGTGGCAGCAAAAGCTGGACGTTTGTCTTTTTTGCTCCAAACAGCGCCGAAAGTGAAAAAAGGTGCTTTTGAGGATAGACTTTTCAGGAAAGCAGAGAGGGCCAAATTGTCTGGGGCATTTGAAGGGGTTCCAGGAGGCAGTGAGAAGCAGCATCACTTTTCCCCGCTGGCACCTTTGCTGTGGCAGCAAAAGCTGGACGTTTGTCTTTTTTGCTCCAAACAGCGCCGAAAGTGAAAAAAGGTGCTTTTGAGGATAGACTTTTCAGGAAAGCAGAGAGGGCCAAATTGTCTGGGGCATTTGAAGGGGTTCCAGGAGGCAGTGAGAAGCAGCATCACTTTTCCCCGCTGGCACCTTTGCTGTGGCAGCAAAAGCTGGACGTTTGTCTTTTTTGCTCCAAACAGCGCCGAAAGTGAAAAAAGGTGCTTTTGAGGATAGACTTTTCAGGAAAGCAGAGAGGGCCAAATTGTGTGGGGCATTTGAAGGGGTTCCAGGAGGCAGTGAGAAGCAGCATCACTTTTCCCCGCTGGCACCTTTGCTGTGGCAGCAAAAGCTGGACGTTTGTCTTTTTTGCTCCAAACAGCGCCGAAAGTGAAAAAAGGTGCTTTTGAGGATAGCGTGCGCAGGAAAGCAGAGAGGGCCAAATTGTGTGGGGCATTTGAAGGGGTTCCAGGAGGCAGTGAGGACCAGCATCACTTTTCCCCGCTGGCACCTTTGCTGTGGCAGCAAAAGCTGGACGTTTGTCTTTTTTGCTCCAAACAGCGCCGAAAGTGAAAAAAGGTGCTTTTGAGGATAGCGTGCGCAGGAAAGCAGAGAGGGCCAAATTGTGTGGGGCATTAGAAGGGTTCCAGGAGGCAGTGAGAAGCAGGCATCACTTTTCCCGCTGGCACCTTTGCTGTGGCAGCAAAAAGCTGGACGTTTGTCTTTTTTGCTCCGGAGGGCGCCGAAAGTGAAAAAAGGTGCTTTTGAGGATAGAGTCCGAAGGAAAGCAGAGAGGGCCAAATTGTGTGGGGCATTTGAAGGGGTTCCAGGAGGCAGTGAGAAGCAGCATCACTTTTCCCCGCTGGCACCTTTGCTGTGGCAGCAAAAGCTGGACGTTTGTCTTTTTTGCTCCAAACAGCGCCGAAAGTGAAAAAAGGTGCTTTTGAGGATAGAGTGCGCAGGAAAGCAGAGAGGGCCTAATTGTCTGGGGCATTTGAAGGGGTTCCAGGAGGCAGTGAGAAGCAGCATCACTTTTCCCCGCTGGCACCTTTGCTGTGGCAGCAAAAGCTGGACGTTTGTCTTTTTTGCTCCGGAGGGCGCCGAAAGTGAAAAAAGGTGCTTTTGAGGATAGACTTTTCAGGAAAGCAGAGAGGGCCAAATTGTCTGGGGCATTTGAAGGGGTTCCAGGAGGCAGTGAGAAGCAGCATCACTTTTCCCCGCTGGCACCTTTGCTGTGGCAGCAAAAGCTGGACGTTTGTCTTTTTTGCTCCAAACAGCGCCGAAAGTGAAAAAAGGTGCTTTTGAGGATAGCGTGCGCAGGAAAGCAGAGAGGGCCAAATTGTGTGGGGCATTTGAAGGGGTTCCAGGAGGCAGTGAGAAGCAGCATCACTTTTCCCCGCTGGCACCTTTGCTGTGGCAGCAAAAGCTGGACGTTTGTCTTTTTTGCTCCGGAGGGCGCCGAAAGTGAAAAAAGGTGCTTTTGAGGATAGAGTGCGCAGGAAAGCAGAGAGGGCCAAATTGTGTGGGGCATTTGAAGGGGTTCCAGGAGGCAGTGAGAAGCAGCATCACTTTTCCCCGCTGGCACCTTTGCTGTGGCAGCAAAAGCTGGACGTTTGTCTTTTTTGCTCCAAACAGCGGCGAAAGTGAAAAAAGGTGCTTTTGAGGATAGACTTTTCAGGAAAGCAGAGAGGGCCAAATTGTCTGGGGCATTTGAAGGGGTTCCAGGAGGCAGTGAGAAGCAGCATCACTTTTCCCCGCTGGCACCTTTGCTGTGGCAGCAAAAGCTGGACGTTTGTCTTTTTTGCTCCAAACAGCGCCGAAAGTGAAAAAAGGTGCTTTTGAGGATAGCGTGCGCAGGAAAGCAGAGAGGGCCAAATTGTGTGGGGCATTTGAAGGGGTTCCAGGAGGCAGTGAGAAGCAGCATCACTTTTCCCCGCTGGCACCTTTGCTGTGGCAGCAAAAGCTGGACGTTTGTCTTTTTTGCTCCAAACAGCGCCGAAAGTGAAAAAAGGTGCTTTTGAGGATAGCGTGCGCAGGAAAGCAGAGAGGGCCAAATTGTGTGGGGCATTTGAAGGGGTTCCAGGAGGCAGTGAGAAGCAGCATCACTTTTCCCCGCTGGCACCTTTGCTGTGGCAGCAAAAGCTGGACGTTTGTCTTTTTTGCTCCAAACAGCGCCGAAAGTGAAAAAAGGTGCTTTTGAGGATAGACTTTTCAGGAAAGCAGAGAGGGCCAAATTGTCTGGGGCATTTGAAGGGGTTCCAGGAGGCAGTGAGAAGCAGCATCACTTTTCCCCGCTGGCACCTTTGCTGTGGCAGCAAAAGCTGGACGTTTGTCTTTTTTGCTCCAAACAGCGCCGAAAGTGAAAAAAGGTGCTTTTGAGGATAGACTTTTCAGGAAAGCAGAGAGGGCCAAATTGTCTGGGGCATTTGAAGGGGTTCCAGGAGGCAGTGAGAAGCAGCATCACTTTTCCCCGCTGGCACCTTTGCTGTGGCAGCAAAAGCTGGACGTTTGTCTTTTTTGCTCCAAACAGCGCCGAAAGTGAAAAAAGGTGCTTTTGAGGATAGACTTTTCAGGAAAGCAGAGAGGGCCAAATTGTGTGGGGCATTTGAAGGGGTTCCAGGAGGCAGTGAGAAGCAGCATCACTTTTCCCCGCTGGCACCTTTGCTGTGGCAGCAAAAGCTGGACGTTTGTCTTTTTTGCTCCAAACAGCGCCGAAAGTGAAAAAAGGTGCTTTTGAGGATAGCGTGCGCAGGAAAGCAGAGAGGGCCAAATTGTGTGGGGCATTTGAAGGGGTTCCAGGAGGCAGTGAGGACCAGCATCACTTTTCCCCGCTGGCACCTTTGCTGTGGCAGCAAAAGCTGGACGTTTGTCTTTTTTGCTCCAAACAGCGCCGAAAGTGAAAAAAGGTGCTTTTGAGGATAGCGTGCGCAGGAAAGCAGAGAGGGCCAAATTGTGTGGGGCATTAGAAGGGGTTCCAGGAGGCAGTGAGAAGCAGCATCACTTTTCCCCGCTGGCACCTTTGCTGTGGCAGCAAAAGCTGGACGTTTGTCTTTTTTGCTCCGGAGGGCGCCGAAAGTGAAAAAAGGTGCTTTTGAGGATAGAGTCCGAAGGAAAGCAGAGAGGGCCAAATTGTGTGGGGCATTTGAAGGGGTTCCAGGAGGCAGTGAGAAGCAGCATCACTTTTCCCCGCTGGCACCTTTGCTGTGGCAGCAAAAGCTGGACGTTTGTCTTTTTTGCTCCAAACAGCGGCGAAAGTGAAAAAAGGTGCTTTTGAGGATAGACTTTTCAGGAAAGCAGAGAGGGCCAAATTGTCTGGGGCATTTGAAGGGGTTCCAGGAGGCAGTGAGAAGCAGCATCACTTTTCCCCGCTGGCACCTTTGCTGTGGCAGCAAAAGCTGGACGTTTGTCTTTTTTGCTCCAAACAGCGCCGAAAGTGAAAAAAGGTGCTTTTGAGGATAGACTTTTCAGGAAAGCAGAGAGGGCCAAATTGTCTGGGGCATTTGAAGGGGTTCCAGGAGGCAGTGAGAAGCAGCATCACTTTTCCCCGCTGGCACCTTTGCTGTGGCAGCAAAAGCTGGACGTTTGTCTTTTTTGCTCCAAACAGCGCCGAAAGTGAAAAAAGGTGCTTTTGAGGATAGACTTTTCAGGAAAGCAGAGAGGGCCAAATTGTGTGGGGCATTTGAAGGGGTTCCAGGAGGCAGTGAGGACCAGCATCACTTTTCCCCGCTGGCACCTTTGCTGTGGCAGCAAAAGCTGGACGTTTGTCTTTTTGGCTCCGGAGGGCGCCGAAAGTGAAAAAAGGTGCTTTTGAGGATAGCGTGCGCAGGAAAGCAGAGAGGGCCAAATTGTGTGGGGCATTTGAAGGGGTTCCAGGAGGCAGTGAGAAGCAGCATCACTTTTCCCCGCTGGCACCTTTGCTGTGGCAGCAAAAGCTGGACGTTTGTCTTTTTTGCTCCAAACAGCGCCGAAAGTGAAAAAAGGTGCTTTTGAGGATAGACTTTTCAGGAAAGCAGAGAGGGCCAAATTGTGTGGGGCATTTGAAGGGGTTCCAGGAGGCAGTGAGAAGCAGCATCACTTTTCCCCGCTGGCACCTTTGCTGTGGCAGCAAAAGCTGGACGTTTGTCTTTTTTGCTCCAAACAGCGGCGAAAGTGAAAAAAGGTGCTTTTGAGGATAGACTTTTCAGGAAAGCAGAGAGGGCCAAATTGTCTGGGGCATTTGAAGGGGTTCCAGGAGGCAGTGAGGACCAGCATCACTTTTCCCCGCTGGCACCTTTGCTGTGGCAGCAAAAGCTGGACGTTTGTCTTTTTTGCTCCAAACAGCGCCGAAAGTGAAAAAAGGTGCTTTTGAGGATAGACTTTTCAGGAAAGCAGAGAGGGCCAAATTGTGTGGGGCATTTGAAGGGGTTCCAGGAGGCAGTGAGAAGCAGCATCACTTTTCCCCGCTGGCACCTTTGCTGTGGCAGCAAAAGCTGGACGTTTGTCTTTTTTGCTCCGGAGGGCGCCGAAAGTGAAAAAAGGTGCTTTTGAGGATAGAGTCCTCAGGAAAGCAGAGAGGGCCAAATTGTCTGGGGCATTTGAAGGGGTTCCAGGAGGCAGTGAGAAGCAGCATCACTTTTCCCCGCTGGCACCTTTGCTGTGGCAGCAAAAGCTGGACGTTTGTCTTTTTTGCTCCAAACAGCGCCGAAAGTGAAAAAAGGTGCTTTTGAGGATAGACTTTTCAGGAAAGCAGAGAGGGCCAAATTGTCTGGGGCATTTGAAGGGGTTCCAGGAGGCAGTGAGAAGCAGCATCACTTTTCCCCGCTGGCACCTTTGCTGTGGCAGCAAAAGCTGGACGTTTGTCTTTTTTGCTCCAAACAGCGCCGAAAGTGAAAAAAGGTGCTTTTGAGGATAGAGTGCGCATGAAAGCAGAGAGGGCCAAATTGTCTGGGGCATTTGAAGGGGTTCCAGGAGGCAGTGAGAAGCAGCATCACTTTTCCCCGCTGGCACCTTTGCTGTGGCAGCAAAAGCTGGACGTTTGTCTTTTTTGCTCCAAACAGCGCCGAAAGTGAAAAAAGGTGCTTTTGAGGATAGAGTGCGCAGGAAAGCAGAGAGGGCCTAATTGTCTGGGGCATTTGAAGGGGTTCCAGGAGGCAGTGAGAAGCAGCATCACTTTTCCCCGCTGGCACCTTTGCTGTGGCAGCAAAAGCTGGACGTTTGTCTTTTTTGCTCCGGAGGGCGCCGAAAGTGAAAAAGGTGCTTTTGAGGATAGACTTTTCAGGAAAGCAGAGAGGGCCAAATTGTGTGGGGCATTTGAAGGGGTTCCAGGAGGCAGTGAGAAGCAGCATCACTTTTCCCCGCTGGCACCTTTGCTGTGGCAGCAAAAGCTGGACGTTTGTCTTTTTTGCTCCGGAGGGCGCCGAAAGTGAAAAAAGGTGCTTTTGAGGATAGACTTTTCAGGAAAGCAGAGAGGGCCAAATTGTGTGGGGCATTTGAAGGGGTTCCAGGAGGCAGTGAGAAGCAGCATCACTTTTCCCCGCTGGCACCTTTGCTGTGGCAGCAAAAGCTGGACGTTTGTCTTTTTTGCTCCAAACAGCGCCGAAAGTGAAAAAAGGTGCTTTTGAGGATAGACTTTTCAGGAAAGCAGAGAGGGCCAAATTGTCTGGGCATTTGAAGGGGTTCCAGGAGGCAGTGAGGACCAGCATCACTTTTCCCCGCTGGCACCTTTGCTGTGGCAGCAAAAGCTGGACGTTTGTCTTTTTTGCTCCAAACAGCGCCGAAAGTGAAAAAAGGTGCTTTTGAGGATAGACTTTTCAGGAAAGCAGAGAGGGCCAAATTGTGTGGGGCATTTGAAGGGGTTCCAGGAGGCAGTGAGAAGCAGCATCACTTTTCCCCGCTGGCACCTTTGCTGTGGCAGCAAAAGCTGGACGTTTGTCTTTTTTGCTCCAAACAGCGCCGAAAGTGAAAAAAGGTGCTTTTGAGGATAGCGTGCGCAGGAAAGCAGAGAGGGCCAAATTGTGTGGGGCATTTGAAGGGGTTCCAGGAGGCAGTGAGAAGCAGCATCACTTTTCCCGCTGGCACCTTTGCTGTGGCAGCAAAAGCTGGACGTTTGTCTTTTTTGCTCCAAACAGCGCCGAAAGTGAAAAAAGGTGCTTTTGAGGATAGACTTTTCAGGAAAGCAGAGAGGGCCAAATTGTGTGGGGCATTTGAAGGGGTTCCAGGAGGCAGTGAGGACCAGCATCACTTTCCCCGCTGGCACCTTTGCTGTGGCAGCAAAAGCTGGACGTTTGTCTTTTTTGCTCCAAACAGCGCCGAAAGTGAAAAAAGGTGCTTTTGAGGATAGACTTTTCAGGAAAGCAGAGAGGGCCAAATTGTCTGGGGCATTTGAAGGGGTTCCAGGAGGCAGTGAGAAGCAGCATCACTTTTCCCCGCTGGCACCTTTGCTGTGGCAGCAAAAGCTGGACGTTTGTCTTTTTTGCTCCAAACAGCGCCGAAAGTGAAAAAAGGTGCTTTTGAGGATAAACTTTTCAGGAAAGCAGAGAGGGCCAAATTGTCTGGGGCATTTGAAGGGGTTCCAGGAGGCAGTGAGAAGCAGCATCACTTTTCCCCGCTGGCACCTTTGCTGTGGCAGCAAAAGCTGGACGTTTGTCTTTTTTGCTCCAAACAGCGCCGAAAGTGAAAAAAGGTGCTTTTGAGGATAGACTTTTCAGGAAAGCAGAGAGGGCCAAATTGTGTGGGGCATTTGAAGGGGTTCCAGGAGGCAGTGAGGACCAGCATCACTTTTCCCCGCTGGCACCTTTGCTGTGGCAGCAAAAGCTGGACGTTTGTCTTTTTTGCTCCAAACAGCGCCGAAAGTGAAAAAAGGTGCTTTTGAGGATAGACTTTTCAGGAAAGCAGAGAGGGCCAAATTGTGTGGGGCATTTGAAGGGGTTCCAGGAGGCAGTGAGAAGCAGCATCACTTTTCCCCGCTGGCACCTTTGCTGTGGCAGCAAAAGCTGGACGTTTGTCTTTTTTGCTCCAAACAGCGCCGAAAGTGAAAAAAGGTGCTTTTGAGGATAGACTTTTCAGGAAAGCAGAGAGGGCCAAATTGTCTGGGGCATTTGAAGGGGTTCCAGGAGGCAGTGAGAAGCAGCATCACTTTTCCCCGCTGGCACCTTTGCTGTGGCAGCAAAAGCTGGACGTTTGTCTTTTTTGCTCCAAACAGCGCCGAAAGTGAAAAAAGGTGCTTTTGAGGATAGACTTTTCAGGAAAGCAGAGAGGGCCAAATTGTGTGGGCATTTGAAGGGGTTCCAGGAGGCAGTGAGAAGCAGCATCACTTTTCCCCGCTGGCACCTTTGCTGTGGCAGCAAAAGCTGGACGTTTGTCTTTTTTGCTCCAAACAGCGCCGAAAGTGAAAAAAGGTGCTTTTGAGGATAGCGTGCGCAGGAAAGCAGAGAGGGCCAAATTGTGTGGGGCATTTGAAGGGGTTCCAGGAGGCAGTGAGGACCAGCATCACTTTTCCCCGCTGGCACCTTTGCTGTGGCAGCAAAAGCTGGACGTTTGTCTTTTTTGCTCCAAACAGCGCCGAAAGTGAAAAAAGGTGCTTTTGAGGATAGCGTGCGCAGGAAAGCAGAGAGGGCCAAATTGTGTGGGGCATTAGAAGGGGTTCCAGGAGGCAGTGAGAAGCAGCATCACTTTTCCCCGCTGGCACCTTTGCTGTGGCAGCAAAAGCTGGACGTTTGTCTTTTTTGCTCCGGAGGGCGCCGAAAGTGAAAAAAGGTGCTTTTGAGGATAGACTTTTCAGGAAAGCAGAGAGGGCCAAATTGTGTGGGGCATTTGAAGGGGTTCCAGGAGGCAGTGAGAAGCAGCATCACTTTTCCCCGCTGGCACCTTTGCTGTGGCAGCAAAAGCTGGACGTTTGTCTTTTTGCTCCGGAGGGCGCCGAAAGTGAAAAAAGGTGCTTTTGAGGATAGACTTTTCAGGAAAGCAGAGAGGGCCAAATTGTGTGGGGCATTTGAAGGGGTTCCAGGAGGCAGTGAGAAGCAGCATCACTTTTCCCCGCTGGCACCTTTGCTGTGGCAGCAAAAGCTGGACGTTTGTCTTTTTTGCTCCGGAGGGCGCCGAAAGTGAAAAAAGGTGCTTTTGAGGATAGACTTTTCAGGAAAGCAGAGAGGGCCAAATTGTGTGGGGCATTTGAAGGGGTTCCAGGAGGCAGTGAGAAGCAGCATCACTTTTCCCCGCTGGCACCTTTGCTGTGGCAGCAAAAGCTGGACGTTTGTCTTTTTTGCTCCAAACAGCGCCGAAAGTGAAAAAAGGTGCTTTTGAGGATAGACTTTTCAGGAAAGCAGAGAGGGCCAAATTGTCTGGGGCATTTGAAGGGGTTCCAGGAGGCAGTGAGGACCAGCATCACTTTTCCCCGCTGGCACCTTTGCTGTGGCAGCAAAAGCTGGACGTTTGTCTTTTTTGCTCCAAACAGCGCCGAAAGTGAAAAAAGGTGCTTTTGAGGATAGACTTTTCAGGAAAGCAGAGAGGGCCAAATTGTGTGGGGCATTTGAAGGGGTTCCAGGAGGCAGTGAGAAGCAGCATCACTTTTCCCCGCTGGCACCTTTGCTGTGGCAGCAAAAGCTGGACGTTTGTCTTTTTTGCTCCAAACAGCGCCGAAAGTGAAAAAAGGTGCTTTTGAGGATAGCGTGCGCAGGAAAGCAGAGAGGGCCAAATTGTGTGGGGCATTTGAAGGGGTTCCAGGAGGCAGTGAGAAGCAGCATCACTTTTCCCCGCTGGCACCTTTGCTGTGGCAGCAAAAGCTGGACGTTTGTCTTTTTTGCTCCAAACAGCGCCGAAAGTGAAAAAAGGTGCTTTTGAGGATAGACTTTTCAGGAAAGCAGAGAGGGCCAAATTGTGTGGGGCATTTGAAGGGGTTCCAGGAGGCAGTGAGGACCAGCATCACTTTTCCCCGCTGGCACCTTTGCTGTGGCAGCAAAAGCTGGACGTTTGTCTTTTTTGCTCCAAACAGCGCCGAAAGTGAAAAAAGGTGCTTTTGAGGATAGACTTTTCAGGAAAGCAGAGAGGGCCAAATTGTCTGGGGCATTTGAAGGGGTTCCAGGAGGCAGTGAGAAGCAGCATCACTTTTCCCCGCTGGCACCTTTGCTGTGGCAGCAAAAGCTGGACGTTTGTCTTTTTTGCTCCAAACAGCGCCGAAAGTGAAAAAAGGTGCTTTTGAGGATAGACTTTTCAGGAAAGCAGAGAGGGCCAAATTGTCTGGGGCATTTGAAGGGGTTCCAGGAGGCAGTGAGAAGCAGCATCACTTTTCCCCGCTGGCACCTTTGCTGTGGCAGCAAAAGCTGGACGTTTGTCTTTTTTGCTCCAAACAGCGCCGAAAGTGAAAAAAGGTGCTTTTGAGGATAGACTTTTCAGGAAAGCAGAGAGGGCCAAATTGTGTGGGGCATTTGAAGGGGTTCCAGGAGGCAGTGAGGACCAGCATCACTTTTCCCCGCTGGCACCTTTGCTGTGGCAGCAAAAGCTGGACGTTTGTCTTTTTTGCTCCAAACAGCGCCGAAAGTGAAAAAAGGTGCTTTTGAGGATAGACTTTTCAGGAAAGCAGAGAGGGCCAAATTGTGTGGGGCATTTGAAGGGGTTCCAGGAGGCAGTGAGAAGCAGCATCACTTTTCCCCGCTGGCACCTTTGCTGTGGCAGCAAAAGCTGGACGTTTGTCTTTTTTGCTCCAAACAGCGCCGAAAGTGAAAAAAGGTGCTTTTGAGGATAGACTTTTCAGGAAAGCAGAGAGGGCCAAATTGTCTGGGGCATTTGAAGGGGTTCCAGGAGGCAGTGAGAAGCAGCATCACTTTTCCCCGCTGGCACCTTTGCTGTGGCAGCAAAAGCTGGACGTTTGTCTTTTTTGCTCCAAACAGCGCCGAAAGTGAAAAAAGGTGCTTTTGAGGATAGACTTTTCAGGAAAGCAGAGAGGGCCAAATTGTCTGGGGCATTTGAAGGGGTTCCAGGAGGCAGTGAGAAGCAGCATCACTTTTCCCCGCTGGCACCTTTGCTGTGGCAGCAAAAGCTGGACGTTTGTCTTTTTTGCTCCAAACAGCGCCGAAAGTGAAAAAAGGTGCTTTTGAGGATAGCGTGCGCAGGAAAGCAGAGAGGGCCAAATTGTGTGGGGCATTTGAAGGGGTTCCAGGAGGCAGTGAGGACCAGCATCACTTTTCCCCGCTGGCACCTTTGCTGTGGCAGCAAAAGCTGGACGTTTGTCTTTTTTGCTCCAAACAGCGCCGAAAGTGAAAAAAGGTGCTTTTGAGGATAGCGTGCGCAGGAAAGCAGAGAGGGCCAAATTGTGTGGGGCATTAGAAGGGGTTCCAGGAGGCAGTGAGAAGCAGCATCACTTTTCCCCGCTGGCACCTTTGCTGTGGCAGCAAAAGCTGGACGTTTGTCTTTTTTGCTCCGGAGGGCGCCGAAAGTGAAAAAAGGTGCTTTTGAGGATAGAGTCCGAAGGAAAGCAGAGAGGGCCAAATTGTGTGGGGCATTTGAAGGGGTTCCAGGAGGCAGTGAGAAGCAGCATCACTTTTCCCCGCTGGCACCTTTGCTGTGGCAGCAAAAGCTGGACGTTTGTCTTTTTTGCTCCAAACAGCGCCGAAAGTGAAAAAAGGTGCTTTTGAGGATAGAGTGCGCAGGAAAGCAGAGAGGGCCTAATTGTCTGGGGCATTTGAAGGGGTTCCAGGAGGCAGTGAGAAGCAGCATCACTTTTCCCCGCTGGCACCTTTGCTGTGGCAGCAAAAGCTGGACGTTTGTCTTTTTTACTCCAAACAGCGCCGAAAGTGAAAAAAGGTGCTTTTGAGGATAGACTTTTCAGGAAAGCAGAGAGGGCCAAATTGTGTGGGGCATTTGAAGGGGTTCCAGGAGGCAGTGAGAAGCAGCATCACTTTTCCCCGCTGGCACCTTTGCTGTGGCAGCAAAAGCTGGACGTTTGTCTTTTTTGCTCCAAACAGCGCCGAAAGTGAAAAAAGGTGCTTTTGAGGATAGCGTGCGCAGGAAAGCAGAGAGGGCCAAATTGTGTGGGGCATTTGAAGGGGTTCCAGGAGGCAGTGAGAAGCAGCATCACTTTTCCCCGCTGGCACCTTTGCTGTGGCAGCAAAAGCTGGACGTTTGTCTTTTTTGCTCCGGAGGGCGCCGAAAGTGAAAAAAGGTGCTTTTGAGGATAGAGTCCTCAGGAAAGCAGAGAGGGCCAAATTGTCTGGGGCATTTGAAGGGGTTCCAGGAGGCAGTGAGAAGCAGCATCACTTTTCCCCGCTGGCACCTTTGCTGTGGCAGCAAAAGCTGGACGTTTGTCTTTTTTGCTCCAAACAGCGCCGAAAGTGAAAAAAGGTGCTTTTGAGGATAGACTTTTCAGGAAAGCAGAGAGGGCCAAATTGTCTGGGGCATTTGAAGGGGTTCCAGGAGGCAGTGAGAAGCAGCATCACTTTTCCCCGCTGGCACCTTTGCTGTGGCAGCAAAAGCTGGACGTTTGTCTTTTTTGCTCCAAACAGCGCCGAAAGTGAAAAAAGGTGCTTTTGAGGATAGCGTGCGCAGGAAAGCAGAGAGGGCCAAATTGTGTGGGGCATTTGAAGGGGTTCCAGGAGGCAGTGAGAAGCAGCATCACTTTTCCCCGCTGGCACCTTTGCTGTGGCAGCAAAAGCTGGACGTTTGTCTTTTTTGCTCCAAACAGCGCCGAAAGTGAAAAAAGGTGCTTTTGAGGATAGACTTTTCAGGAAAGCAGAGAGGGCCAAATTGTGTGGGGCATTTGAAGGGGTTCCAGGAGGCAGTGAGAAGCAGCATCACTTTTCCCCGCTGGCACCTTTGCTGTGGCAGCAAAAGCTGGACGTTTGTCTTTTTTGCTCCAAACAGCGCCGAAAGTGAAAAAAGGTGCTTTTGAGGATAGACTTTTCAGGAAAGCAGAGAGGGCCAAATTGTCTGGGGCATTTGAAGGGGTTCCAGGAGGCAGTGAGAAGCAGCATCACTTTTCCCCGCTGGCACCTTTGCTGTGGCAGCAAAAGCTGGACGTTTGTCTTTTTTGCTCCAAACAGCGCCGAAAGTGAAAAAAGGTGCTTTTGAGGATAGACTTTTCAGGAAAGCAGAGAGGGCCAAATTGTGTGGGGCATTTGAAGGGGTTCCAGGAGGCAGTGAGAAGCAGCATCACTTTTCCCCGCTGGCACCTTTGCTGTGGCAGCAAAAGCTGGACGTTTGTCTTTTTTGCTCCAAACAGCGCCGAAAGTGAAAAAAGGTGCTTTTGAGGATAGCGTGCGCAGGAAAGCAGAGAGGGCCAAATTGTGTGGGGCATTTGAAGGGGTTCCAGGAGGCAGTGAGGACCAGCATCACTTTTCCCCGCTGGCACCTTTGCTGTGGCAGCAAAAGCTGGACGTTTGTCTTTTTTGCTCCAAACAGCGCCGAAAGTGAAAAAAGGTGCTTTTGAGGATAGCGTGCGCAGGAAAGCAGAGAGGGCCAAATTGTGTGGGGCATTAGAAGGGGTTCCAGGAGGCAGTGAGAAGCAGCATCACTTTTCCCCGCTGGCACCTTTGCTGTGGCAGCAAAAGCTGGACGTTTGTCTTTTTTGCTCCGGAGGGCGCCGAAAGTGAAAAAAGGTGCTTTTGAGGATAGAGTCCGAAGGAAAGCAGAGAGGGCCAAATTGTGTGGGGCATTTGAAGGGGTTCCAGGAGGCAGTGAGAAGCAGCATCACTTTTCCCCGCTGGCACCTTTGCTGTGGCAGCAAAAGCTGGACGTTTGTCTTTTTTGCTCCAAACAGCGCCGAAAGTGAAAAAAGGTGCTTTTGAGGATAGAGTGCGCATGAAAGCAGAGAGGGCCAAATTGTCTGGGGCATTTGAAGGGGTTCCAGGAGGCAGTGAGAAGCAGCATCACTTTTCCCCGCTGGCACCTTTGCTGTGGCAGCAAAAGCTGGACGTTTGTCTTTTTTGCTCCAAACAGCGCGGAAAGTGAAAAAAGGTGCTTTTGAGGATAGAGTGCGCAGGAAAGCAGAGAGGGCCTAATTGTCTGGGGCATTTGAAGGGGTTCCAGGAGGCAGTGAGAAGCAGCATCACTTTTCCCCGCTGGCACCTTTGCTGTGGCAGCAAAAGCTGGACGTTTGTCTTTTTTGCTCCGGAGGGCGCCGAAAGTGAAAAAAGGTGCTTTTGAGGATAGACTTTTCAGGAAAGCAGAGAGGGCCAAATTGTCTGGGGCATTTGAAGGGGTTCCAGGAGGCAGTGAGAAGCAGCATCACTTTTCCCCGCTGGCACCTTTGCTGTGGCAGCAAAAGCTGGACGTTTGTCTTTTTTGCTCCAAACAGCGCCGAAAGTGAAAAAAGGTGCTTTTGAGGATAGACTTTTCAGGAAAGCAGAGAGGGCCAAATTGTGTGGGGCATTTGAAGGGGTTCCAGGAGGCAGTGAGAAGCAGCATCACTTTTCCCCGCTGGCACCTTTGCTGTGGCAGCAAAAGCTGGACGTTTGTCTTTTTTGCTCCAAACAGCGCCGAAAGTGAAAAAAGGTGCTTTTGAGGATAGCGTGCGCAGGAAAGCAGAGAGGGCCAAATTGTGTGGGGCATTTGAAGGGGTTCCAGGAGGCAGTGAGAAGCAGCATCACTTTTCCCCGCTGGCACCTTTGCTGTGGCAGCAAAAGCTGGACGTTTGTCTTTTTTGCTCCAAACAGCGCCGAAAGTGAAAAAAGGTGCTTTTGAGGATAGCGTGCGCAGGAAAGCAGAGAGGGCCAAATTGTGTGGGGCATTAGAAGGGGTTCCAGGAGGCAGTGAGAAGCAGCATCACTTTTCCCCGCTGGCACCTTTGCTGTGGCAGCAAAAGCTGGACGTTTGTCTTTTTTGCTCCAAACAGCGCCGAAAGTGAAAAAAGGTGCTTTTGAGGATAGACTTTTCAGGAAAGCAGAGAGGGCCAAATTGTCTGGGGCATTTGAAGGGGTTCCAGGAGGCAGTGAGGACCAGCATCACTTTTCCCCGCTGGCACCTTTGCTGTGGCAGCAAAAGCTGGACGTTTGTCTTTTTTGCTCCAAACAGCGCCGAAAGTGAAAAAAGGTGCTTTTGAGGATAGACTTTTCAGGAAAGCAGAGAGGGCCAAATTGTCTGGGGCATTTGAAGGGGTTCCAGGAGGCAGTGAGAAGCAGCATCACTTTTCCCCGCTGGCACCTTTGCTGTGGCAGCAAAAGCTGGACGTTTGTCTTTTTTGCTCCAAACAGCGCCGAAAGTGAAAAAAGGTGCTTTTGAGGATAGAGTCCTCAGGAAAGCAGAGAGGGCCAAATTGTGTGGGGCATTTGAAGGGGTTCCAGGAGGCAGTGAGAAGCAGCATCACTTTTCCCCGCTGGCACCTTTGCTGTGGCAGCAAAAGCTGGACGTTTGTCTTTTTTGCTCCAAACAGCGCCGAAAGTGAAAAAAGGTGCTTTTGAGGATAGACTTTTCAGGAAAGCAGAGAGGGCCAAATTGTGTGGGGCATTTGAAGGGGTTCCAGGAGGCAGTGAGAAGCAGCATCACTTTTCCCCGCTGGCACCTTTGCTGTGGCAGCAAAAGCTGGACGTTTGTCTTTTTTGCTCCAAACAGCGACGAAAGTGAAAAAAGGTGCTTTTGAGGATAGACTTTTCAGGAAAGCAGAGAGGGCCAAATTGTGTGGGGCATTTGAAGGGGTTCCAGGAGGCAGTGAGAAGCAGCATCACTTTTCCCCGCTGGCACCTTTGCTGTGGCAGCAAAAGCTGGACGTTTGTCTTTTTTGCTCCAAACAGCGCCGAAAGTGAAAAAAGGTGCTTTTGAGGATAGCGTGCGCAGGAAAGCAGAGAGGGCCAAATTGTGTGGGGCATTAGAAGGGGTTCCAGGAGGCAGTGAGAAGCAGCATCACTTTTCCCCGCTGGCACCTTTGCTGTGGCAGCAAAAGCTGGACGTTTGTCTTTTTTGCTCCAAACAGCGCCGAAAGTGAAAAAAGGTGCTTTTGAGGATAGACTTTTCAGGAAAGCAGAGAGGGCCAAATTGTCTGGGGCATTTGAAGGGGTTCCAGGAGGCAGTGAGCACCAGCATCACTTTTCCCCGCTGGCACCTTTGCTGTGGCAGCAAAAGCTGGACGTTTGTCTTTTTTGCTCCGGAGGGCGCCGAAAGTGAAAAAAGGTGCTTTTGAGGATAGACTTTTCAGGAAAGCAGAGAGGGCCAAATTGTCTGGGGCATTTGAAGGGGTTCCAGGAGGCAGTGAGAAGCAGCATCACTTTTCCCCGCTGGCACCTTTGCTGTGGCAGCAAAAGCTGGACGTTTGTCTTTTTTGCTCCAAACAGCGCCGAAAGTGAAAAAAGGTGCTTTTGAGGATAGACTTTTCAGGAAAGCAGAGAGGGCCAAATTGTGTGGGGCATTTGAAGGGGTTCCAGGAGGCAGTGAGAAGCAGCATCACTTTTCCCCGCTGGCACCTTTGCTGTGGCAGCAAAAGCTGGACGTTTGTCTTTTTTGCTCCAAACAGCGCCGAAAGTGAAAAAAGGTGCTTTTGAGGATAGACTTTTCAGGAAAGCAGAGAGGGCCAAATTGTGTGGGGCATTTGAAGGGGTTCCAGGAGGCAGTGAGAAGCAGCATCACTTTTCCCCGCTGGCACCTTTGCTGTGGCAGCAAAAGCTGGACGTTTGTCTTTTTTGCTCCAAACAGCGCCGAAAGTGAAAAAAGGTGCTTTTGAGGATAGACTTTTCAGGAAAGCAGAGAGGGCCAAATTGTCTGGGGCATTTGAAGGGGTTCCAGGAGGCAGTGAGGACCAGCATCACTTTTCCCCGCTGGCACCTTTGCTGTGGCAGCAAAAGCTGGACGTTTGTCTTTTTTGCTCCAAACAGCGCCGAAAGTGAAAAAAGGTGCTTTTGAGGATAGACTTTTCAGGAAAGCAGAGAGGGCCAAATTGTCTGGGGCATTTGAAGGGGTTCCAGGAGGCAGTGAGAAGCAGCATCACTTTTCCCCGCTGGCACCTTTGCTGTGGCAGCAAAAGCTGGACGTTTGTCTTTTTTGCTCCGGAGGGCGCCGAAAGTGAAAAAAGGTGCTTTTGAGGATAGACTTTTCAGGAAAGCAGAGAGGGCCAAATTGTGTGGGGCATTTGAAGGGGTTCCAGGAGGCAGTGAGAAGCAGCATCACTTTTCCCCGCTGGCACCTTTGCTGTGGCAGCAAAAGCTGGACGTTTGTCTTTTTTGCTCCAAACAGCGCCGAAAGTGAAAAAAGGTGCTTTTGAGGATAGACTTTTCAGGAAAGCAGAGAGGGCCAAATTGTGTGGGGCATTTGAAGGGGTTCCAGGAGGCAGTGAGGACCAGCATCACTTTTCCCCGCTGGCACCTTTGCTGTGGCAGCAAAAGCTGGACGTTTGTCTTTTTTGCTCCAAACAGCGCCGAAAGTCAAAAAAGGTGCTTTTGAGGATAGACTTTTCAGGAAAGCAGAGAGGGCCAAATTGTCTGGGGCATTTGAAGGGGTTCCAGGAGGCAGTGAGAGGCAGCATCACTTTTCCCCGCTGGCACCTTTGCTGTGGCAGCAAAAGCTGGACGTTTGTCTTTTTTGCTCCAAACAGCGCCGAAAGTGAAAAAAGGTGCTTTTGAGGATAGAGTCCTCAGGAAAGCAGAGAGGGCCAAATTGTGTGGGGCATTTGAAGGGGTTCCAGGAGGCAGTGAGAAGCAGCATCACTTTTCCCCGCTGGCACCTTTGCTGTGGCAGCAAAAGCTGGACGTTTGTCTTTTTTGCTCCAAACAGCGCCGAAAGTGAAAAAAGGTGCTTTTGAGGATAGACTTTTCAGGAAAGCAGAGAGGGCCAAATTGTCTGGGGCATTTGAAGGGGTTCCAGGAGGCAGTGAGGACCAGCATCACTTTTCCCCGCTGGCACCTTTGCTGTGGCAGCAAAAGCTAGACGTTTGTCTTTTTTGCTCCAAACAGCGCCGAAAGTGAAAAAAGGTGCTTTTGAGGATAGACTTTTCAGGAAAGCAGAGAGGGCCAAATTGTGTGGGGCATTTGAAGGGGTTCCAGGAGGCAGTGAGAAGCAGCATCACTTTTCCCCGCTGGCACCTTTGCTGTGGCAGCAAAAGCTGGACGTTTGTCTTTTTTGCTCCAAACAGCGCCGAAAGTGAAAAAAGGTGCTTTTGAGGATAGACTTTTCAGGAAAGCAGAGAGGGCCAAATTGTGTGGGGCATTTGAAGGGGTTCCAGGAGGCAGTGAGAAGCAGCATCACTTTTCCCCGCTGGCACCTTTGCTGTGGCAGCAAAAGCTGGACGTTTGTCTTTTTTGCTCCAAACAGCGACGAAAGTGAAAAAAGGTGCTTTTGAGGATAGAGTGCGCATGAAAGCAGAGAGGGCCAAATTGTCTGGGGCATTTGAAGGGGTCCCAGGAGGCAGTGAGAAGCAGCATCACTTTTCCCCGCTGGCACCTTTGCTGTGGCAGCAAAAGCTGGACGTTTGTCTTTTTTGCTCCAAACAGCGCCGAAAGTGAAAAAAGGTGCTTTTGAGGATAGACTTTTCAGGAAAGCAGAGAGGGCCAAATTGTGTGGGGCATTTGAAGGGGTTCCAGGAGGCAGTGAGAAGCAGCATCACTTTTCCCCGCTGGCACCTTTGCTGTGGCAGCAAAAGCTGGACGTTTGTCTTTTTTGCTCCAAACAGCGCCGAAAGTGAAAAAAGGTGCTTTTGAGGATAGAGTGCGCAGGAAAGCAGAGAGGGCCTAATTGTCTGGGGCATTTGAAGGGGTTCCAGGAGGCAGTGAGAAGCAGCATCACTTTTCCCCGCTGGCACCTTTGCTGTGGCAGCAAAAGCTGGACGTTTGTCTTTTTTGCTCCAAACAGCGCCGAAAGTGAAAAAAGGTGCTTTTGAGGATAGACTTTTCAGGAAAGCAGAGAGGGCCAAATTGTGTGGGGCATTTGAAGGGGTTCCAGGAGGCAGTGAGAAGCAGCATCACTTTTCCCCGCTGGCACCTTTGCTGTGGCAGCAAAAGCTGGACGTTTGTCTTTTTTGCTCCGGAGGGCGCCGAAAGTGAAAAAAGGTGCTTTTGAGGATAGACTTTTCAGGAAAGCAGAGAGGGCCAAATTGTCTGGGGCATTTGAAGGGGTTCCAGGAGGCAGTGAGAAGCAGCATCACTTTTCCCCGCTGGCACCTTTGCTGTGGCAGCAAAAGCTGGACGTTTGTCTTTTTTGCTCCGGAGGGCGCCGAAAGTGAAAAAAGGTGCTTTTGAGGATAGAGTCCTCAGGAAAGCAGAGAGGGCCAAATTGTGTGGGGCATTTGAAGGGGTTCCAGGAGGCAGTGAGAAGCAGCATCACTTTTCCCCGCTGGCACCTTTGCTGTGGCAGCAAAAGCTGGACGTTTGTCTTTTTTGCTCCAAACAGCGCCGAAAGTGAAAAAAGGTGCTTTTGAGGATAGACTTTTCAGGAAAGCAGAGAGGGCCAAATTGTGTGGGGCATTTGAAGGGGTTCCAGGAGGCAGTGAGAAGCAGCATCACTTTTCCCCGCTGGCACCTTTGCTGTGGCAGCAAAAGCTGGACGTTTGTCTTTTTTGCTCCAAACAGCGCCGAAAGTGAAAAAAGGTGCTTTTGAGGATAGACTTTTCAGGAAAGCAGAGAGGGCCAAATTGTGTGGGGCATTTGAAGGGGTTCCAGGAGGCAGTGAGAAGCAGCATCACTTTTCCCCGCTGGCACCTTTGCTGTGGCAGCAAAAGCTGGACGTTTGTCTTTTTTGCTCCAAACAGCGCCGAAAGTGAAAAAAGGTGCTTTTGAGGATAGACTTTTCAGGAAAGCAGAGAGGGCCAAATTGTGTGGGGCATTTGAAGGGGTTCCAGGAGGCAGTGAGAAGCAGCATCACTTTTCCCCGCTGGCACCTTTGCTGTGGCAGCAAAAGCTGGACGTTTGTCTTTTTTGCTCCAAACAGCGCCGAAAGTGAAAAAAGGTGCTTTTGAGGATAGACTTTTCAGGAAAGCAGAGAGGGCCAAATTGTCTGGGGCATTTGAAGGGGTTCCAGGAGGCAGTGAGGACCAGCATCACTTTTCCCCGCTGGCACCTTTGCTGTGGCAGCAAAAGCTGGACGTTTGTCTTTTTTGCTCCAAACAGCGCCGAAAGTGAAAAAAGGTGCTTTTGAGGATAGACTTTTCAGGAAAGCAGAGAGGGCCAAATTGTCTGGGGCATTTGAAGGGGTTCCAGGAGGCAGTGAGAAGCAGCATCACTTTTCCCCGCTGGCACCTTTGCTGTGGCAGCAAAAGCTGGACGTTTGTCTTTTTTGCTCCAAACAGCGCCGAAAGTGAAAAAAGGTGCTTTTGAGGATAGAGTGCGCAGGAAAGCAGAGAGGGCCTAATTGTCTGGGGCATTTGAAGGGGGTTCCAGGAGGCAGTGAGAAGCAGCATCACTTTTCCCGCTGGCACCTTTGCTGTGGCAGCAAAAGCTGGACGTTTGTCTTTTTTGCTCCGGAGGGCGCCGAAAGTGAAAAAAGGTGCTTTTGAGGATAGACTTTTCAGGAAAGCAGAGAGGGCCAAATTGTCTGGGGCATTTGAAGGGGTTCCAGGAGGCAGTGAGAAGCAGCATCACTTTCCCCGCTGGCACCTTTGCTGTGGCAGCAAAAGCTGGACGTTTGTCTTTTTTGCTCCAAACAGCGCCGAAAGTGAAAAAAGGTGCTTTTGAGGATAGACTTTTCAGGAAAGCAGAGAGGGCCAAATTGTCTGGGGCATTTGAAGGGGTTCCAGGAGGCAGTGAGGACCAGCATCACTTTTCCCCGCTGGCACCTTTGCTGTGGCAGCAAAAGCTGGACGTTTGTCTTTTTTGCTCCAAACAGCGCCGAAAGTGAAAAAAGGTGCTTTTGAGGATAGACTTTTCAGGAAAGCAGAGAGGGCCAAATTGTCTGGGGCATTTGAAGGGGGTTCCAGGAGGCAGTGAGAAGCAGCATCACTTTTCCCCGCTGGCACCTTTGCTGTGGCAGCAAAAGCTGGACGTTTGTCTTTTTTGCTCCGGAGGCGCCGAAAGTGAAAAAAGGTGCTTTTGAGGATAGACTTTTCAGGAAAGCAGAGAGGGCCAAATTGTCTGGGGCATTTGAAGGGGTTCCAGGAGGCAGTGAGAAGCAGCATCACTTTTCCCGCTGGCACCTTTGCTGTGGCAGCAAAAGCTGGACGTTTGTCTTTTTTTGCTCCGGAGGGCGCCGAAAGTGAAAAAAGGTGCTTTTGAGGATAGAGTCCTCAGGAAAGCAGAGAGGGCCAAATTGTGTGGGGCATTTGAAGGGGTTCCAGGAGGCAGTGAGAAGCAGCATCACTTTTCCCCGCTGGCACCTTTGCTGTGGCAGCAAAAGCTGGACGTTTGTCTTTTTTGCTCCAAACAGCGCCGAAAGTGAAAAAAGGTGCTTTTGAGGATAGACTTTTCAGGAAAGCAGAGAGGGCCAAATTGTGTGGGGCATTTGAAGGGGTTCCAGGAGGCAGTGAGAAGCAGCATCACTTTTCCCCGCTGGCACCTTTGCTGTGGCAGCAAAAGCTGGACGTTTGTCTTTTTTGCTCCAAACAGCGCCGAAAGTGAAAAAAGGTGCTTTTGAGGATAGCGTGCGCAGGAAAGCAGAGAGGGCCAAAATTGTGTGGGGCATTTGAAGGGGTTCCAGGAGGCAGTGAGAAGCAGCATCACTTTTCCCCGCTGGCACCTTTGCTGTGGCAGCAAAAAGCTGGACGTTTGTCTTTTTTGCTCCAAACAGCGCCGAAAGTGAAAAAAGGTGCTTTTGAGGATAGCGTGCGCAGGAAAGCAGAGAGGCCAAATTGTGTGGGGGCATTTGAAGGGGTTCCAGGAGGCAGTGAGAAGCAGCATCACTTTTCCCCGCTGGCACCTTTGCTGTGGCAGCAAAAGCTGGACGTTTGTCTTTTTTGCTCCAAACAGCGCCGAAAGTGAAAAAAGGTGCTTTTGAGGATAGACTTTTCAGGAAAGCAGAGAGGGCCAAATTGTCTGGGGCATTTGAAGGGGTTCCAGGAGGCAGTGAGAAGCAGCATCACTTTTCCCCGCTGGCACCTTTGCTGTGGCAGCAAAAGCTGGACGTTTGTCTTTTTTGCTCCGGAGGGCGCCGAAAGTGAAAAAAGGTGCTTTTGAGGATAGACTTTTCAGGAAAGCAGAGAGGGCCAAATTGTGTGGGGCATTTGAAGGGGTTCCAGGAGGCAGTGAGAGCAGCATCACTTTTCCCCGCTGGCACCTTTGCTGTGGCAGCAAAAGCTGGACGTTTGTCTTTTTTGCTCCAAACAGCGCCGAAAGTGAAAAAAGGTGCTTTTGAGGATAGACTTTTCAGGAAAGCAGAGAGGGCCAAATTGTGTGGGGCATTTGAAGGGGTTCCAGGAGGCAGTGAGAAGCAGCATCACTTTTCCCCGCTGGCACCTTTGCTGTGGCAGCAAAAGCTGGACGTTTGTCTTTTTTGCTCCAAACAGCGCCGAAAGTGAAAAAAGGTGCTTTTGAGGATAGACTTTTCAGGAAAGCAGAGAGGGCCAAATTGTCTGGGGCATTTGAAGGGGTTCCAGGAGGCAGTGAGGACCAGCATCACTTTTCCCCGCTGGCACCTTTGCTGTGGCAGCAAAAGCTGGACGTTTGTCTTTTTTGCTCCAAACAGCGCCGAAAGTGAAAAAAGGTGCTTTTGAGGATAGACTTTTCAGGAAAGCAGAGAGGGCCAAATTGTCTGGGGCATTTGAAGGGGTTCCAGGAGGCAGTGAGAAGCAGCATCACTTTTCCCCGCTGGCACCTTTGCTGTGGCAGCAAAAGCTGGACGTTTGTCTTTTTTGCTCCGGAGGGCGCCGAAAGTGAAAAAAGGTGCTTTTGAGGATAGACTTTTCAGGAAAGCAGAGAGGGCCAAATTGTGTGGGGCATTTGAAGGGGTTCCAGGAGGCAGTGAGAAGCAGCATCACTTTTCCCCGCTGGCACCTTTGCTGTGGCAGCAAAAGCTGGACGTTTGTCTTTTTTGCTCCAAACAGCGCCGAAAGTGAAAAAAGGTGCTTTTGAGGATAGCGTGCGCAGGAAAGCAGAGAGGGCCAAATTGTGTGGGGAATTTGAAGGGGTTCCAGGAGGCAGTGAGAAGCAGCATCACTTTTCCCCGCTGGCACCTTTGCTGTGCAGCAAAAGCTGGACGTTTGTCTTTTTTGCTCCAAACAGCGCCGAAAGTGAAAAAAGGTGCTTTTGAGGATAGACTTTTCAGGAAAGCAGAGAGGGCCAAATTGTGTGGGGCATTTGAAGGGGTTCCAGGAGGCAGTGAGAGGCAGCATCACTTTTCCCCGCTGGCACCTTTGCTGTGGCAGCAAAAGCTGGACGTTTGTCTTTTTTGCTCCAAACAGCGCCGAAAGTGAAAAAAGGTGCTTTTGAGGATAGAGTCCTCAGGAAAGCAGAGAGGGCAAATTGTGTGGGGCATTTGAAGGGGTTCCAGGAGGCAGTGAGAAGCAGCATCACTTTTCCCCGCTGGCACCTTTGCTGTGGCAGCAAAAGCTGGACGTTTGTCTTTTTTGCTCCAAACAGCGCCGAAAGTGAAAAAAGGTGCTTTTGAGGATAGACTTTTCAGGAAAGCAGAGAGGGCCAAATTGTGTGGGGCATTTGAAGGGGTTCCAGGAGGCAGTGAGAAGCAGCATCACTTTTCCCCGCTGGCACCTTTGCTGTGGCAGCAAAAGCTGGGACGTTTGTCTTTTTTGCTCCAAACAGCGCCGAAAGTGAAAAAAGGTGCTTTTGAGGATAGCGTGCGCAGGAAAGCAGAGAGGGCCAAATTGTGTGGGGGAATTTGAAGGGGTTCCAGGAGGCAGTGAGAAGCAGCATCACTTTTCCCCGCTGGCACCTTTGCTGTGGCAGCAAAAGCTGGACGTTTGTCTTTTTTGCTCCAAACAGCGCCGAAAGTGAAAAAAGGTGCTTTTGAGGATAGACTTTTCAGGAAAGCAGAGAGGGCCAAATTGTGTGGGGCATTTGAAGGGGTTCCAGGAGGCAGTGAGAGGCAGCATCACTTTTCCCCGCTGGCACCTTTGCTGTGGCAGCAAAAGCTGGACGTTTGTCTTTTTTGCTCCAAACAGCGCCGAAAGTGAAAAAAGGTGCTTTTGAGGATAGAGTCCTCAGGAAAGCAGAGAGGCCAAATTGTGTGGGGCATTTGAAGGGGTTCCAGGAGGCAGTGAGAAGCAGCATCACTTTTCCCCGCTGGCACCTTTGCTGTGGCAGCAAAAGCTGGCACGTTTGTCTTTTTTGCTCCGGAGGGCGCCGAAAGTGAAAAAAGGTGCTTTTGAGGATAGACTTTTCAGGAAAGCAGAGAGGGCCAAATTGTCTGGGGCATTTGAAGGGGTTCCAGGAGGCAGTGAGAAGCAGCATCACTTTCCCCGCTGGCACCTTTGCTGTGGCAGCAAAAGCTGGACGTTTGTCTTTTTTGCTCCAAACAGCGCCGAAAGTGAAAAAAGGTGCTTTTGAGGATAGACTTTTCAGGAAAGCAGAGAGGGCCAAATTGTGTGGGGCATTTGAAGGGGTTCCAGGAGGCAGTGAGAAGCAGCATCACTTTTCCCCGCTGGCACCTTTGCTGTGGCAGCAAAAGCTGGACGTTTGTCTTTTTTGCTCCAAACAGCGCCGAAAGTGAAAAAAGGTGCTTTTGAGGATAGACTTTTCAGGAAAGCAGAGAGGCCAAATTGTCTGGGGCATTTGAAGGGTTCCAGGAGGCAGTGAGGACCAGCATCACTTTTCCCCGCTGGCACCTTTGCTGTGGCAGCAAAAGCTGGACGTTTGTCTTTTTTGCTCCAAACAGCGCCGAAAGTGAAAAAAGGTGCTTTTGAGGATAGACTTTTCAGGAAAGCAGAGAGGGCCAAATTGTCTGGGGCATTTGAAGGGGTTCCAGGAGGCAGTGAGAAGCAGCATCACTTTTCCCCGCTGGCACCTTTGCTGTGGCAGCAAAAGCTGGACGTTTGTCTTTTTTGCTCCAAACAGCGCCGAAAGTGAAAAAAGGTGCTTTGAGGATAGAAGTGCGCAGGAAAGCAGAGAGGGCCTAATTGTCTGGGGCATTTGAAGGGGTTCCAGGAGGCAGTGAGAAGCAGCATCACTTTTCCCCGCTGGCACCTTTGCTGTGGCAGCAAAAGCTGGACGTTTGTCTTTTTTGCTCCGGAGGGCGCCGAAAGTGAAAAAAGGTGCTTTTGAGGATAGACTTTTCAGGAAAGCAGAGAGGGCCAAATTGTCTGGGGCATTTGAAGGGGTTCCAGGAGGCAGTGAGGAAGCAGCATCACTTTTCCCCGCTGGCACCTTTGCTGTGGCAGCAAAAGCTGGACGTTTGTCTTTTTTGCTCCAAACAGCGCCGAAAGTGAAAAAAGGTGCTTTTGAGGATAGACTTTTCAGGAAAGCAGAGAGGGCCAAATTGTCTGGGGGCATTTGAAGGGGTTCCAGGAGGCAGTGAGAAGCAGCATCACTTTTCCCCGCTGGCACCTTTGCTGTGGCAGCAAAAGCTGGACGTTTGTCTTTTTGCTCCAAACAGCGCCGAAAGTGAAAAAAGGTGCTTTTGAGGATAGACTTTTCAGGAAAAGCAGAGAGGGCCAAATTGTCTGGGGCATTTGAAGGGGTTCCAGGAGGCAGTGAGAAGCAGCATCACTTTTCCCCGCTGGCACCTTTGCTGTGGCAGCAAAAGCTGGACGTTTGTCTTTTTTGCTCCGGAGCGCCGAAAGTGAAAAAAGGTGCTTTTGAGGATAGACTTTTCAGGAAAGCAGAGAGGGCCAAATTGTCTGGGGCATTTGAAGGGGTTCCAGGAGGCAGTGAGAAGCAGCATCACTTTTCCCCGCTGGCACCTTTGCTGTGGCAGCAAAAGCTGGGACGTTTGTCTTTTTTGCTCCGGAGGGCGCCGAAAGTGAAAAAAGGTGCTTTTGAGG
>NW_028128452.1:0-56257 GCF_965231255.1 Vanellus vanellus | reverse complement strand
GCCTGGTCCTTCTGACTGCCCTCCTGGAACCCCCTTCAAATGCCCCCAGACAATTTGGCCCCTCTCTGCCTTTCCCTGAGGACTCTATCCGCAAAAGCACCTTTTTTCACTTTTGGCGCTGCCTGGAGCCAAAACGACAAAACGGTCCAGATTTTGCTGCCACAGCTAAAGTGCCAGCGGGGAAAAAGTGATGCTGGTCCTCACTGCCTCCTGGAACCCCTTCAAATGCCCAGGACAATTTGGCCCTCTCTGCTTTCTAGAGGACTCTATCCGCAAAGCACCTTTTTTCACTTTCGGCGCTCTCTGGAGCAAAAAAGACAAACGTCCAGCTTTGCGCCATAGCAAAAGGTGCCAGCGGGGAAAGTGATGCTGGTCCTCACTGCCTCCTGGAACCCCTTCAAATGCCCCAGACAATTTGGCCCTCTCTGCTTTCCTGAGGACTCTATCCTCAAAAGCACCTTTTTCACTTTCGGCGCTCTCTGGAGCAAAAAAGACAAACGTCCAGATTTTCCTGCACAGCTAAAGTGCCAGCGGGGAAATGTGATGCTGGTCCTCACTGCCTCCTGGAACAACTTTCAAATGCCCCAGTCAATTTGGCCCTCTCTGTTTTCCTGAGGACTCTAACCGCAAAGCACCTTTTTTAACTTTCGGCGCTGTCTGGAGCAAAAAAGAAAAACGTCATCTTTTGCTGCCACAGCTAAAGTGCCAGCGGGGAAAAGTGATGCTGGTCCTCACTGCCTCCTGGAACCCCTTCAAATGCCCCAGACAATTTGGCCCTCTCTGCTTTCTAGAGGGACTCTATCCGCAAAAGCACCTTTTTTCACTTTCGGCGCTGTCTGGAGCAAAAAAGACAAACGTCCAGCTTTGCTGCCACAGCAAAGGTGCCAGCGGGAAAAAGTGATGCTGGTCCTCACTGCCTCCTGGAACCCCTTCAAAATGCCCCAGACAATTTGGCCCTCTCTGCTTTCCTGAGGACTCTATCCTCAAAAGCACCTTTTTTCACTTTCGGCGCTCTCTGGAGCAAAAAAGACCAAACGTCCAGCTTTTGGCTGCCACAGCTAAAGTGCCAGCGGGGAAAAGTGATGCTGGTCCTCACTGCCTCCTGGAACCCCTTCAAATGCCCCAGACAATTTGGCCCTCTCTGCTTTCCTGAGGGCTCTATCCTCAAAAGCACCTTTTTTCAATTTCGGCGCTCTCTGGAGCAAAAAAGACAAACGTCCAGCTTTTGCTGCCACAGCAAAGGTGCCAGCGGGGAAAAGTGATGCTGGTCCTCACTGCCTCCTGGAACCCCTAAAATGCCCCAGACAATTTGGGCCTCTCTGCTTTCCTGCGGACTCTATCCTCAAAAGCACCTTTTTCACTTTCGGCGCTGTCTGGAGCAAAAAAGACAACGTCCAGATTTTGCTGCCACAGCTAAAATGCCAGCGGGGAAAGTGATGCTGGTTCTCACTGCCTCCTGGAACCTTTTCAAATGCCCATACAATTTGGCCCTATCTGCTTTCCTGCGGACTCTATCCTCAAAAGCACCTTTTTTCACTTTCGGCAATGTCTGGAGCAAAAAAGACAAACGTCCAGATTTTGCTGCCACAGCTAAAGTGCCCAGCGGGGAAAAAGTGATGCTGGTCCTCACTGCCTCCTGGAACCCCTTCAAATGCCCCAGACAATTTGGCCCTCTCTGCTTTCCTGAGGACTCTATGCTCAAAAGCACCTTTTTTCACTTTCGGCGCTGTCTGGAGCAAAAAAGACAAACGTCCAGATTTTGCTGTTACAGCTAAAGTGCCAGCGGGGAAAAGTGATGGCTGGTCCACACTGCCTCCTGGAACCCGTTCAAATGCCCCAGAACAATTTGGCCCTCTCTGCTTTCTGAGGACTCTATCCTCAAAAGCACCTTTTTTCACTTTCGGCGCTCTCTGGAGCAAAAAAGACAAACGTCCAGCTTTTGCTGCCACAGCAAAAGTGCTAGCGGGGAAAAGTGATGCTGGTCCCTCACTGCCTCCTGGAACCCCTTCAAATGCCCCAGACAATTTGGCCCTCTCTGCTTTCCTGAGGACTCTATCGCAAAAGCACCTTTTTTCACTTTCGGCGCTCTCTGGAGCAAAAAGACAAACGTCCAGCTTTTGCTGCCACAGCTAAAGTGCCAGCGGGGAAAAGTGATGCTGGTCCTCACTGCCTCCAGGGAAACCCCTTCAAATGCCCCCAGACAATTTGGCCCTCTCTGCTTTCCTGAGGGCTCTATCCTCAAAAGCACCTTTTTTCAATTTCGGCTCTCTCTGGAGCAAAAAAAGACAAACGTCCAGCTTTTGCTGCCACAGCAAAGGTGCCAGCGGGGAAAAGTGATGCTGGTTCTCACTGCCTCTGGAACCCCTTAAAATGCCCAGACAATTTGGCCCTCTCTGCTTTCCTGGCGGACTCTATCCTCAAAGCACCTTTTTTCACTTTCGGCGCTCTCTGGAGCAAAAAAGACAAACGTCCAGATTTTGCTGCCACAGCTAAAATTGCCAGCGGGGAAAGTGATGCTGGTTCTCACTGCCTCCTGGAACCTTTTCAAATGCCCATACAATTTGGCCCTCTCTGCTTTCCTGCGGACTCTATCCTCAAAAGCACCTTTTTTCACTTTCGGCGCTGTCGGGAGCAAAAAAGACAAACGTCCAGCTTTTGCTGTTACAGCTAAAGTGCCAGCGGGGAAAAGTGATGCTGGTCCTCACTGCCTCCTGGAACCCCTTCAAATGCCCCATACAATTTGGCCCTCTCTGCTTTCCTGAGGACTCTATCCGCAAAAGCACCTTTTTTCACTTTCGGCGCTGTCTGGAGCAAAAAAAGACAAACGTCCAGATTTTGCTGTTACAGCTAAAGTGCCAGCGGGGAAAAGTGATGCTGGTCCACACTGCCTCCTGGAACCCGTTCAAATGCCCCAGACAATTTGGCCCTCTTGCTTTCCTGAGGACTCTATCCTCAAAAGCACCTTTTTTCACTTTCGGCGCTCTCTGGAGCCAAAAAAAGACAAACGTCCAGCTTTTGCTGCCACAGCAAAAGTGCTAGCGGGGAAAAGTGATGCTGGTCCTCACTGCCTCCTGGAACCCCTTCAAATGCCCCAGACAATTTGGCCCTCTCTGCTTTCCTGAGGACTCTATCCGCAAAAGCACCTTTTTTCACTTTCGGCGCTCTCTGGAGCAAAAAAGACAAACGTCCAGCTTTTGCTGCCACTGCTAAAGTGCCAGCGGGGAAAAGTGATGCTGGTCCTCACTGCCTCCTGGAACCCCTTCAAATGCCCCAGACAATTTGGCCCTCTCTGCTTTCTGAGGGCTCTATCCTCAAAAAGCACCTTTTTTCAATTTCGGCTCTCTCTGGAGCAAAAAAGACAAACGTCCAGCTTTTGCTGCCACAGCAAAGGTGCCCAGGCGGGGAAAAGTGATGCTGGTCCTCACTGCCTCCTGGAACCCCTTAAAATGCCCCAGACAATTTGGCCCTCTCTGCTTTCCTGCGGACTCTATCCTCAAAAGCACCTTTTTTCACTTTCGGCGCTCTCTGGAGCAAAAAAGACAAACGTCCAGATTTTGCTGCCACAGCTAAAATGCCAGCGGGGAAAGTGATGCTGGTTCTCACTGCCTCCTGGAACCTTTTCAAATGCCCATACAATTTGGCCCTCTCTGCTTTCCTGCGGACTCTATCCTCAAAAGCACCTTTTTTCACTTTCGGCGCTGTCGGGAGCAAAAAAGACAAACGTCCAGCTTTTGCTGTTACAGCTAAAGTGCCAGCGGGGAAAGTGATGCTGGTCCTCACTGCCTCCTGGAACCCCTTCAAATGCCCCATACAATTTGGCCCTCTCTGCTTTCCTGAGGACTCTATCCGCAAAAGCACCTTTTTTCACTTTCGGCGCTGTCTGGAGCAAAAAAGACAAACGTCCAGCTTTTGCTGACACAGTAAAAGTGCCAGCGGGGAAAGTGGTGCTGGTCCTCACTGCCTCCTGGAACCCTTCAAATGCCCCAGACAATTTGGCCCTCTCTGCTTTCCTGAGGACTCTATCCGCAAAAGCACCTTTTTTCAATTTTGGCGCTGCCTGGAGCAAAAACGACAAACGTCCAGATTTTGCTGCCACAGCTAAAGTGCCAGCGGGGAAAGTGATGCTGGTCCTCCCTGCCTCCTGGAACCCCTTCAAATGCCCCAGACAATTTGGCCCTCTCTGCTTTCTAGAGGACTCTATCCGCAAAAGCACCTTTTTTCACTTTTGGCGCTCTCTGGAGCAAAAAAGACAAACGTCCAGCTTTTGCTGCCATAGCAAAGGTGCCAGCGGGGAAAAGTGATGCTGGTCCTCACTGCCTCCTGGAACCCCTTCAAATGCCCCAGACAAATTTGGCCCTCTCTGCTTTCCTGAGGACTCTATCCTCAAAAGCACCTTTTTTCACTTTCGGCGCTGTCTGGAGCAAAAAAGACAAACGTCCAGATTTTCCTGCCACAGCTAAAGTGCCAGCAGGGAAAAGTGATGCTGGTCCTCACTGCCTCCTGGAACAACTTCAAATGCCCCAGACAATTTGGCCCTCTCTGTTTTCCTGAGGACTCTAACCGCAAAAGCACCTTTTTTAACTTTCGGCGCTGTCTGGAGCAAAAAAGAAAAACGTCCATCTTTGCTGCCACAGCTAAAGTGCCAGCGGGGAAAAGTGATGCTGGTCCTCACTGCCTCCTGGAACCCCTTCAAATGCCCCAGACAATTTGGCCCTCTCTGCTTTCTAGAGGACTCTATCCGCAAAAGCACCTTTTTTCACTTTCGGCGCTGTCTGGAGCAAAAAAAGACAAACTGTCCAGCTTTTGCTGCCACAGCAAAGGTGCCAGCGGGAAAAAGTGATGCTGGTCCTCACTGCCTCCTGGAACCCCTTCAAATGCCCCAGACCATTTGGCCCTCTCTGTTTTCCTGAGGACTCTATCCACAAAAGCACCTTTTTTCACTTTCGGCGCTCTCTGGAGCAAAAAGCTGGACGTTTGTCTTTTTTGCTCCAGACAGCGCCGAAAGTGAAAAAAGGTGCTTTTGAGGATAGAGTCCTCAGGAAAGCAGAGAGGGCCAAATTGTCTGGGGCATTTGAACGGGTTCCAGGAGGCAGTGTGGACCAGCATCACTTTTCCCCGCTGGCACTTTAGCTGTAACAGCAAAAGCTGGACGTTTGTCTTTTTTGCTCCAGACAGCGCCAAAAGTGAAAAAAGGTGCTTTTGCGGATAGAGTCCTCAGGAAAGCAGAGAGGGCCAAATTGTCTGGGGCAGTTGAAGGGGTTCCAGGAGGCAGTGAGGACCAGCATCACTTTTCCCCGCTGGCACCTTTGCTGTGGCAGCAAAAGCTGGACGTTTGTCTTTTTTGCTCCAGAGAGCGCCGAAAGTGAAAAAAGGTGCTTTTGTGGATAGAGTCCTCAGGAAAACAGAGAGGGCCAAATGGTCTGGGGCATTTGAAGGGGTTCCAGGAGGCAGTGAGGACCAGCATCACTTTTTCCCGCTGGCACCTTTGCTGTGGCAGCAAAAGCTGGACGTTTGTCTTTTTTGCTCCAGACAGCGCCGAAAGTGAAAAAAGGTGCTTTTGCGGATAGAGTCCTCTAGAAAGCAGAGAGGGCCAAATTGTCTGGGGCATTTGAAGGGGTTCCAGGAGGCAGTGAGGACCAGCATCACTTTTCCCCGCTGGCACTTTAGCTGTGGCAGCAAAAGATGGACGTTTTTCTTTTTTGCTCCAGACAGCGCCGAAAGTTAAAAAAGGTGCTTTTGCGGTTAGAGTCCTCAGGAAAACAGAGAGGGCCAAATTGTCTGGGGCATTTGAAGTTGTTCCAGGAGGCAGTGAGGACCAGCATCACTTTTCCCTGCTGGCACTTTAGCTGTGGCAGGAAAATCTGGACGTTTGTCTTTTTTGCTCCAGACAGCGCCGAAAGTGAAAAAAGGTGCTTTTGAGGATAGAGTCCTCAGGAAAGCAGAGAGGGCCAAATTGTCTGGGGCATTTGAAGGGGTTCCAGGAGGCAGTGAGGACCAGCATCACTTTTCCCCGCTGGCACCTTTGCTATGGCAGCAAAAGCTGGACGTTTGTCTTTTTTGCTCCAGAGAGCGCCAAAAGTGAAAAAAGGTGCTTTTGCGGATAGAGTCCTCTAGAAAGCAGAGAGGGCCAAATTGTCTGGGGCATTTGAAGGGGTTCCAGGAGGCAGTGAGGACCAGCATCACTTTTCCCCGCTGGCACTTTAGCTGTGGCAGCAAAATCTGGACGTTTGTCGTTTTTGCTCCAGGCAGCGCCAAAATTGAAAAAAGGTGCTTTTGCGGATAGAGTCCTCAGGAAAGCAGAGAGGGCCAAATTGTCTGGGGCATTTGAAGGGGTTCCAGGAGGCAGTGAGGACCAGCACCACTTTTCCCCGCTGGCACTTTTACTGTGTCAGCAAAAGCTGGACGTTTGTCTTTTTTGCTCCAGACAGCGCCGAAAGTGAAAAAAGGTGCTTTTGCGGATAGAGTCCTCAGGAAAGCAGAGAGGGCCAAATTGTATGGGGCATTTGAAGGGGTTCCAGGAGGCAGTGAGGACCAGCATCACTTTTCCCCGCTGGCACTTTAGCTGTAACAGCAAAAGCTGGACGTTTGTCTTTTTTGCTCCCGACAGCGCCGAAAGTGAAAAAAGGTGCTTTTGAGGATAGAGTCCGCAGGAAAGCAGAGAGGGCCAAATTGTATGGGCATTTGAAAAGGTTCCAGGAGGCAGTGAGAACCAGCATCACTTTCCCCGCTGGCATTTTAGCTGTGGCAGCAAAATCTGGACGTTTGTCTTTTTTGCTCCAGAGAGCGCCGAAAGTGAAAAAAGGTGCTTTTGAGGATAGAGTCCGCAGGAAAGCAGAGAGGGCCAAATTGTCTGGGGCATTTTAAGGGGTTCCAGGAGGCAGTGAGGACCAGCATCACTTTTCCCCGCTGGCACCTTTGCTGTGGCAGCAAAAGCTGGACGTTTGTCTTTTTTGCTCCAGAGAGAGCCGAAATTGAAAAAAGGTGCTTTTGAGGATAGAGCCCTCAGGAAAGCAGAGAGGGCCAAATTGTCTGGGGCATTTGAAGGGGTTCCAGGAGGCAGTGAGGACCAGCATCACTTTTCCCCGCTGGCACTTTAGCTGTGGCAGCAAAAGCTGGACGTTTGTCTTTTTTGCTCCAGAGAGCGCCGAAAGTGAAAAAAGGTGCTTTTGCGGATAGAGTCCTCAGGAAAGCAGAGAGGGCCAAATTGTCTGGGGCATTTGAAGGGGTTCCAGGAGGCAGTGAGGACCAGCATCACTTTTCCCCGCTAGCACTTTTGCTGTGGCAGCAAAAGCTGGACGTTTGTCTTTTTTGCTCCAGAGAGCGCCGAAAGTGAAAAAAGGTGCTTTTGAGGATAGAGTCCTCAGGAAAGCAGAGAGGGCCAAATTGTCTGGGGCATTTGAACGGGTTCCAGGAGGCAGTGTGGACCAGCATCACTTTTCCCCGCTGGCACTTTAGCTGTAACAGCAAAATCTGGACGTTTGTCTTTTTTGCTCCAGACAGCGCCGAAAGTGAAAAAAGGTGCTTTTGCGGATAGAGTCCTCAGGAAAGCAGAGAGGGCCAAATTGTATGGGGCATTTGAAGGGGTTCCAGGAGGCAGTGAGGACCAGCATCACTTTTCCCCGCTGGCACTTTAGCTGTAACAGCAAAAGCTGGACGTTTGTCTTTTTTGCTCCCGACAGCGCCGAAAGTGAAAAAAGGTGCTTTTGAGGATAGAGTCCGCAGGAAAGCAGAGAGGGCCAAATTGTATGGGCATTTGAAAAGGTTCCAGGAGGCAGTGAGAACCAGCATCACTTTCCCCGCTGGCATTTTAGCTGTGGCAGCAAAATCTGGACGTTTGTCTTTTTTGCTCCAGAGAGCGCCGAAAGTGAAAAAAGGTGCTTTTGAGGATAGAGTCCGCAGGAAAGCAGAGAGGGCCAAATTGTCTGGGGCATTTTAAGGGGTTCCAGGAGGCAGTGAGAACCAGCATCACTTTTCCCCGCTGGCACCTTTGCTGTGGCAGCAAAAGCTGGACGTTTGTCTTTTTTGCTCCAGAGAGAGCCGAAATTGAAAAAAGGTGCTTTTGAGGATAGAGCCCTCAGGAAAGCAGAGAGGGCCAAATTGTCTGGGGCATTTGAAGGGGTTCCAGGAGGCAGTGAGGACCAGCATCACTTTTCCCCGCTGGCACTTTAGCTGTGGCAGCAAAAGCTGGACGTTTGTCTTTTTTGCTCCAGAGAGCGCCGAAAGTGAAAAAAGGTGCTTTTGCGGATAGAGTCCTCAGGAAAGCAGAGAGGGCCAAATTGTCTGGGGCATTTGAAGGGGTTCCAGGAGGCAGTGAGGACCAGCATCACTTTTCCCCGCTAGCACTTTTGCTGTGGCAGCAAAAGCTGGACGTTTGTCTTTTTTGCTCCAGAGAGCGCCGAAAGTGAAAAAAGGTGCTTTTGAGGATAGAGTCCTCAGGAAAGCAGAGAGGGCCAAATTGTCTGGGGCATTTGAACGGGTTCCAGGAGGCAGTGTGGACCAGCATCACTTTTCCCCGCTGGCACTTTAGCTGTAACAGCAAAATCTGGACGTTTGTCTTTTTTGCTCCAGACAGCGCCGAAAGTGAAAAAAGGTGCTTTTGAGCATAGAGTCCTCAGGAAAGCAGAGAGGGCCAAATTGTCTGGGGCATTTGAAGGGGTTCCAGGAGGCAGTGAGGACCAGCATCACTTTTCCCCGCTGGCACTTTAGCTGTGGCAGCAAAATCTGGACGTTTGTCTTTTTTGCTCCAGACATTGCCGAAAGTGAAAAAAGGTGCTTTTGAGGATAGAGTCCGCAGGAAAGCAGATAGGGCCAAATTGTATGGGCATTTGAAAAGGTTCCAGGAGGCAGTGAGAACCAGCATCACTTTCCCCGCTGGCATTTTAGCTGTGGCAGCAAAATCTGGACGTTTGTCTTTTTTGCTCCAGACAGCGCCGAAAGTGAAAAAAGGTGCTTTTGAGGATAGAGTCCGCAGGAAAGCAGAGAGGGCCAAATTGTCTGGGGCATTTTAAGGGGTTCCAGGAGGCAGTGAGGACCAGCATCACTTTTCCCCGCTGGCACCTTTGCTGTGGCAGCAAAAGCTGGACGTTTGTCTTTTTTGCTCCAGAGAGCGCCGAAATTGAAAAAAGGTGCTTTTGAGGATAGAGCCCTCAGGAAAGCAGAGAGGGCCAAATTGTCTGGGGCATTTGAAGGGGTTCCAGGAGGCAGTGAGGACCAGCATCACTTTTCCCCGCTGGCACTTTAGCTGTGGCAGCAAAAGCTGGACGTTTGTCTTTTTTGCTCCAGAGAGCGCCGAAAGTGAAAAAAGGTGCTTTTGAGGATAGAGTCCTCAGGAAAGCAGAGAGGGCCAAATTGTCTGGGGCATTTGAAGGGGTTCCAGGAGGCAGTGAGGACCAGCATCACTTTTTCCCGCTGGCACCTTTGCTGTGGCAGCAAAAGCTGGACGTTTGTCTTTTTTGCTCCAGACAGCGCCGAAAGTGAAAAAAGGTGCTTTTGCGGATAGAGTCCTCTAGAAAGCAGAGAGGGCCAAATTGTCTGGGGCATTTGAAGGGGTTCCAGGAGGCAGTGAGGACCAGCATCACTTTTCCCCGCTGGCACTTTAGCTGTGGCAGCAAAAGATGGACGTTTTTCTTTTTTGCTCCAGACAGCGCCGAAAGTTAAAAAAGGTGCTTTTGCGGTTAGAGTCCTCAGGAAAACAGAGAGGGCCAAATTGTCTGGGGCATTTGAAGTTGTTCCAGGAGGCAGTGAGGACCAGCATCACTTTTCCCCGCTGGCACTTTAGCTGTGGCAGGAAAATCTGGACGTTTGTCTTTTTTGCTCCAGAGAGCGCCGAAAGTGAAAAAAGGTGCTTTTGAGGATAGAGTCCTCAGGAAAGCAGAGAGGGCCAAATTGTCTGGGGCATTTGAAGGGGTTCCAGGAGGCAGTGAGGACCAGCATCACTTTTCCCCGCTGGCACCTTTGCTATGGCAGCAAAAGCTGGACGTTTGTCTTTTTTGCTCCAGAGAGCGCCGAAAGTGAAAAAAGGTGCTTTTGCGGATAGAGTCCTCTAGAAAGCAGAGAGGGCCAAATTGTCTGGGGCATTTGAAGGGGTTCCAGGAGGCAGTGAGGACCAGCATCACTTTTCCCCGCTGGCACTTTAGCTGTGGCAGCAAAATCTGGACGTTTGTCGTTTTTGCTCCAGGCAGCGCCAAAAGTGAAAAAAGGTGCTTTTGCGGATAGAGTCCTCAGGAAAGCAGAGAGGGCCAAATTGTCTGGGGCATTTGAAGGGGTTCCAGGAGGCAGTGAGGACCAGCACCACTTTTCCCCGCTGGCACTTTTACTGTGGCAGCAAAAGCTGGACGTTTGTCTTTTTTGCTCCAGACAGCGCCGAAAGTGAAAAAAGGTGCTTTTGCGGATAGAGTCCTCAGGAAAGCAGAGAGGGCCAAATTGTATGGGGCATTTGAAGGGGTTCCAGGAGGCAGTGAGGACCAGCATCACTTTTCCCCGCTGGCACTTTAGCTGTAACAGCAAAAGCTGGACGTTTGTCTTTTTTGCTCCCGACAGCGCCGAAAGTGAAAAAAGGTGCTTTTGAGGATAGAGTCCGCAGGAAAGCAGAGAGGGCCAAATTGTATGGGCATTTGAAAAGGTTCCAGGAGGCAGTGAGAACCAGCATCACTTTCCCCGCTGGCATTTTAGCTGTGGCAGCAAAATCTGGACGTTTGTCTTTTTTGCTCCAGAGAGCGCCGAAAGTGAAAAAAGGTGCTTTTGAGGATAGAGTCCGCAGGAAAGCAGAGAGGGCCAAATTGTCTGGGGCATTTTAAGGGGTTCCAGGAGGCAGTGAGGACCAGCATCACTTTTCCCCGCTGGCACCTTTGCTGTGGCAGCAAAAGCTGGACGTTTGTCTTTTTTGCTCCAGAGAGAGCCGAAATTGAAAAAAGGTGCTTTTGAGGATAGAGCCCTCAGGAAAGCAGAGAGGGCCAAATTGTCTGGGGCATTTGAAGGGGTTCCAGGAGGCAGTGAGGACCAGCATCACTTTTCCCCGCTGGCACTTTAGCTGTGGCAGCAAAAGCTGGACGTTTGTCTTTTTTGCTCCAGAGAGCGCCGAAAGTGAAAAAAGGTGCTTTTGCGGATAGAGTCCTCAGGAAAGCAGAGAGGGCCAAATTGTCTGGGGCATTTGAAGGGGTTCCAGGAGGCAGTGAGGACCAGCATCACTTTTCCCCGCTAGCACTTTTGCTGTGGCAGCAAAAGCTGGACGTTTGTCTTTTTTGCTCCAGAGAGCGCCGAAAGTGAAAAAAGGTGCTTTTGAGGATAGAGTCCTCAGGAAAGCAGAGAGGGCCAAATTGTCTGGGGCATTTGAACGGGTTCCAGGAGGCAGTGTGGACCAGCATCACTTTTCCCCGCTGGCACTTTAGCTGTAACAGCAAAATCTGGACGTTTGTCTTTTTTGCTCCAGACAGCGCCGAAAGTGAAAAAAGGTGCTTTTGAGCATAGAGTCCTCAGGAAAGCAGAGAGGGCCAAATTGTCTGGGGCATTTGAAGGGGTTCCAGGAGGCAGTGAGGACCAGCATCACTTTTCCCCGCTGGCACTTTAGCTGTGGCAGGAAAATCTGGACGTTTGTCTTTTTTGCTCCAGACATTGCCGAAAGTGAAAAAAGGTGCTTTTGAGGATAGAGTCCGCAGGAAAGCAGATAGGGCCAAATTGTATGGGCATTTGAAAAGGTTCCAGGAGGCAGTGAGAACCAGCATCACTTTCCCCGCTGGCATTTTAGCTGTGGCAGCAAAATCTGGACGTTTGTCTTTTTTGCTCCAGACAGCGCCGAAAGTGAAAAAAGGTGCTTTTGAGGATAGAGTCCGCAGGAAAGCAGAGAGGGCCAAATTGTCTGGGGCATTTTAAGGGGTTCCAGGAGGCAGTGAGGACCAGCATCACTTTTCCCCGCTGGCACCTTTGCTGTGGCAGCAAAAGCTGGACGTTTGTCTTTTTTGCTCCAGAGAGCGCCGAAATTGAAAAAAGGTGCTTTTGAGGATAGAGCCCTCAGGAAAGCAGAGAGGGCCAAATTGTCTGGGGCATTTGAAGGGGTTCCAGGAGGCAGTGAGGACCAGCATCACTTTTCCCCGCTGGCACTTTAGCTGTGGCAGCAAAAGCTGGACGTTTGTCTTTTTTGCTCCAGAGAGCGCCGAAAGTGAAAAAAGGTGCTTTTGAGGATAGAGTCCTCAGGAAAGCAGAGAGGGCCAAATTGTCTGGGGCATTTGAAGGGGTTCCAGGAGGCAGTGAGGACCAGCATCACTTTTTCCCGCTGGCACCTTTGCTGTGGCAGCAAAAGCTGGACGTTTGTCTTTTTTGCTCCAGACAGCGCCGAAAGTGAAAAAAGGTGCTTTTGCGGATAGAGTCCTCTAGAAAGCAGAGAGGGCCAAATTGTCTGGGGCATTTGAAGGGGTTCCAGGAGGCAGTGAGGACCAGCATCACTTTTCCCCGCTGGCACTTTAGCTGTGGCAGCAAAAGATGGACGTTTTTCTTTTTTGCTCCAGACAGCGCCAAAAGTTAAAAAAGGTGCTTTTGCGGTTAGAGTCCTCAGGAAAACAGAGAGGGCCAAATTGTCTGGGGCATTTGAAGTTGTTCCAGGAGGCAGTGAGGACCAGCATCACTTTTCCCCGCTGGCACTTTAGCTGTGGCAGCAAAATCTGGACGTTTGTCTTTTTTGCTCCAGAGAGCGCCGAAAGTGAAAAAAGGTGCTTTTGAGGATAGAGTCCTCAGGAAAGCAGAGAGGGCCAAATTGTCTGGGGCATTTGAAGGGGTTCCAGGAGGCAGTGAGGACCAGCATCACTTTTCCCCGCTGGCACCTTTGCTATGGCAGCAAAAGCTGGACGTTTGTCTTTTTTGCTCCAGAGAGCGCCGAAAGTGAAAAAAGGTGCTTTTGCGGATAGAGTCCTCTAGAAAGCAGACAGGGCCAAATTGTCTGGGGCATTTGAAGGGGTTCCAGGAGGCAGTGAGGACCAGCATCACTTTTCCCCGCTGGCACTTTAGCTGTGGCAGCAAAATCTGGACGTTTGTCGTTTTTGCTCCAGGCAGCGCCAAAAGTGAAAAAAGGTGCTTTTGCGGATAGAGTCCTCAGGAAAGCAGAGAGGGCCAAATTGTCTGGGGCATTTGAAGGGGTTCCAGGAGGCAGTGAGGACCAGCACCACTTTTCCCCGCTGGCACTTTTACTGTGGCAGCAAAAGCTGGACGTTTGTCTTTTTTGCTCCAGACAGCGCCGAAAGTGAAAAAAGGTGCTTTTGCGGATAGAGTCCTCAGGAAAGCAGAGAGGGCCAAATTGTATGGGGCATTTGAAGGGGTTCCAGGAGGCAGTGAGGACCAGCATCACTTTTCCCCGCTGGCACTTTAGCTGTAACAGCAAAAGCTGGACGTTTGTCTTTTTTGCTCCCGACAGCGCCGAAAGTGAAAAAAGGTGCTTTTGAGGATAGAGTCCTCAGGAAAGCAGAGAGGGCCAAATTGTATGGGCATTTGAAAAGGTTCCAGGAGGCAGTGAGAACCAGCATCACTTTCCCCGCTGGCATTTTAGCTGTGGCAGCAAAATCTGGACGTTTGTCTTTTTTGCTCCAGAGAGCGCCGAAAGTGAAAAAAGGTGCTTTTGAGGATAGAGTCCGCAGGAAAGCAGAGAGGGCCAAATTGTCTGGGGCATTTGAAGGGGTTCCAGGAGGCAGTGAGGACCAGCATCACTTTTCCCCGCTGGCACCTTTGCTGTGGCAGCAAAAGCTGGACGTTTGTCTTTTTTGCTCCAGAGAGAGCCGAAATTGAAAAAAGGTGCTTTTGAGGATAGAGCCCTCAGGAAAGCAGAGAGGGCCAAATTGTCTGGGGCATTTGAAGGGGTTCCAGGAGGCAGTGAGGACCAGCATCACTTTTCCCCGCTGGCACTTTAGCTGTGGCAGCAAAAGCTGGACGTTTGTCTTTTTTGCTCCAGACAGCGCCGAAAGTGAAAAAAGGTGCTTTTGAGGATAGAGTCCTCAGGAAAGCAGAGAGGGCCAAATTGTCTGGGGCATTTGAAGGGGTTCCAGGAGGCAGTGAGGACCAGCATCACTTTTCCCCGCTGGCACCTTTGCTGTGGCAGCAAAAGCTGGACGTTTGTCTTTTTTGCTCCAGACAGCGCCGAAAGTGAAAAAAGGTGCTTTTGAGGATAGAGTCCTCAGGAAAGCAGAGAGGGCCAAATTGTCTGGGGCATTTGAACGGGTTCCAGGAGGCAGTGTGGACCAGCATCACTTTTCCCCGCTGGCACTTTAGCTGTAACAGCAAAATCTGGACGTTTGTCTTTTTTGCTCCAGACAGCGCCGAAAGTGAAAAAAGGTGCTTTTGAGCATAGAGTCCTCAGGAAAGCAGAGAGGGCCAAATTGTCTGGGGCATTTGAAGGGGTTCCAGGAGGCAGTGAGGACCAGCATCACTTTTCCCTGCTGGCACTTTAGCTGTGGCAGGAAAATCTGGACGTTTGTCTTTTTTGCTCCAGACAGCGCCGAAAGTGAAAAAAGGTGCTTTTGAGGATAGAGTCCGCAGGAAAGCAGAGAGGGCCAAATTGTATGGGCATTTGAAAAGGTTCCAGGAGACAGTGAGAACCAGCATCACTTTCCCCGCTGGCATTTTAGCTGTGGCAGCAAAATCTGGACGTTTGTCTTTTTTGCTCCAGACAGCGCCGAAAGTGAAAAAAGGTGCTTTTGAGGATAGAGTCCGCAGGAAAGCAGAGAGGGCCAAATTGTCTGGGGCATTTTAAGGGGTTCCAGGAGGCAGTGAGGACCAGCATCACTTTTCCCCGCTGGCACCTTTGCTGTGGCAGCAAAAGCTGGACGTTTGTCTTTTTTGCTCCAGAGAGCGCCGAAATTGAAAAAAGCTGCTTTTGAGGATAGAGCCCTCAGGAAAGCAGAGAGGGCCAAATTGTCTGGGGCATTTGAAGGGGTTCCAGGAGGCAGTGAGGACCAGCATCACTTTTCCCCGCTGGCACTTTAGCTGTAACAGCAAAAGCTGGACGTTTGTCTTTTTTGCGCCAGACAGCGCCGAAAGTGAAAAAAGGTGCTTTTGAGGATAGAGTCCTCAGGAAAGCAGAGAGGGCCAAATTGTCTGGGGCATTTGAAGGGGTTCCAGGAGGCAGTGAGGACCAGCATCACTTTTCCCCGCTGGCACCTTTGCTGTGGCAGCAAAAGCTGGACGTTTGTCTTTTTTGCTCCAGAGAGCGCCGAAAGTGAAAAAAGGTGCTTTTGAGGATAGAGTCCTCAGGAAAGCAGAGAGGGCCAAATTGTCTGGGGCATTTGAACGGGTTCCAGGAGGCAGTGTGGACCAGCATCACTTTTCCCCGCTGGCACTTTAGCTGTAACAGCAAAATCTGGACGTTTGTCTTTTTTGCTCCAGACAGCGCCGAAAGTGAAAAAAGGTGCTTTTGAGCATAGAGTCCTCAGGAAAGCAGAGAGGGCCAAATTGTCTGGGGCATTTGAAGGGGTTCCAGGAGGCAGTGAGGACCAGCATCACTTTTCCCCGCTGGCACTTTAGCTGTGGCAGCAAAATCTGGACGTTTGTCTTTTTTGCTCCAGACAGCGCCGAAAGTGAAAAAAGGTGCTTTTGAGGATAGAGTCCTCAGGAAAGCAGAGAGGGCCAAATTGTCTGGGGCATTTAAAGGGGTTCAAGGAGGCAGTTAGAACCAGCATCACTTTTCCCCGCTGGCACCTTTGCTGTGGCAGCAAAAGCTGGACGTTTGTCTTTTTTGCTCCAGACAGCGCCGAAAGTGAAAAAAGGTGCTTTTGAGGATAGAGTCCTCAGGAAAGCAGAGAGGGCCAAATTGTGTGGGGCATTTGAAGGGGTTCCAGGAGGCAGTGAGGACCAGCACCACTTTTCCCCGCTGGCACCTTTGCTGTGGCAGCAAAAGCTGGACGTTTGTCTTTTTTGCTCCAGACAGCGCCGAAAGTGAAAAAAGGTGCTTTTGCGGACAGAGTCCTCAGGAAAGCAGAGAGGGCCAAATTGTCTGGGGCATTTAAAGGGGTTCAAGGAGGCAGTTAGAACCAGCATCACTTTTCCCCGCTGGCACCTTTGCTGTGGCAGCAAAAGCTGGACGTTTGTCTTTTTTGCTCCAGACAGCGCCGAAATTGAAAGAAGGTGCTTTTGAGGATAGAGTCCTCAGGAAAGCAGAGAGGGCCAAATTGTCTGGGGCATTTGAAGGGGTTCCAGGAGGCAGTGAGGACCAGCATCACTTTTCCCCGCTGGCACTTTAGCTGTAACAGCAAAAGCTGGACGTTTGTCTTTTTTGCTCCAGACAGCGCCGAAATTGAAAAAAGGTGCTTTTGAGGATAGAGTCCTCAGGAAAGCAGAGAGGTCCAAATTGTCTGGGGCATTTGAAGGGGTTCCAGGAGGCAGTGAGGACCAGCATCACTTTTCCCCGCTGGCACCTTTGCTATGGCAGCAAAAGCTGGACGTTTGTCTTTTTTGCTCCAGAGAGCGCCGAAAGTGAAAAAAGGTGCTTTTGCGGATAGAGTCCTCTAGAAAGCAGACAGGGCCAAATTGTCTGGGGCATTTGAAGGGGTTCCAGGAGGCAGTGAGGACCAGCATCACTTTTCCCCGCTGGCACTTTAGCTGTGGCAGCAAAATCTGGACGTTTGTCGTTTTTGCTCCAGGCAGCGCCAAAAGTGAAAAAAGGTGCTTTTGCGGATAGAGTCCTCAGGAAAGCAGAGAGGGCCAAATTGTCTGGGGCATTTGAAGGGGTTCCAGGAGGCAGTGAGGACCAGCACCACTTTTCCCCGCTGGCACTTTTACTGTGGCAGCAAAAGCTGGACGTTTGTCTTTTTTGCTCCAGACAGCGCCGAAAGTGAAAAAAGGTGCTTTTGCGGATAGAGTCCTCAGGAAAGCAGAGAGGGCCAAATTGTCTGGGGCATTTGAAGGGGTTCCAGGAGGCAGTGAGGACCAGCATCACTTTTCCCCGCTGGCACTTTAGCTGTAACAGCAAAAGCTGGACGTTTGTCTTTTTTGCTCCCGACAGCGCCGAAAGTGAAAAAAGGTGCTTTTGAGGATAGAGTCCTCAGGAAAGCAGAGAGGGCCAAATTGTATGGGCATTTGAAAAGGTTCCAGGAGGCAGTGAGAACCAGCATCACTTTCCCCGCTGGCATTTTAGCTGTGGCAGCAAAATCTGGACGTTTGTCTTTTTTGCTCCAGAGAGCGCCGAAAGTGAAAAAAGGTGCTTTTGAGGATAGAGTCCGCAGGAAAGCAGAGAGGGCCAAATTGTCTGGGGCATTTGAAGGGGTTCCAGGAGGCAGTGAGGACCAGCATCACTTTTCCCCGCTGGCACCTTTGCTGTGGCAGCAAAAGCTGGACGTTTGTCTTTTTTGCTCCAGAGAGAGCCGAAATTGAAAAAAGGTGCTTTTGAGGATAGAGCCCTCAGGAAAGCAGAGAGGGCCAAATTGTCTGGGGCATTTGAAGGGGTTCCAGGAGGCAGTGAGGACCAGCATCACTTTTCCCCGCTGGCACTTTAGCTGTGGCAGCAAAAGCTGGACGTTTGTCTTTTTTGCTCCAGACAGCGCCGAAAGTGAAAAAAGGTGCTTTTGAGGATAGAGTCCTCAGGAAAGCAGAGAGGGCCAAATTGTCTGGGGCATTTGAAGGGGTTCCAGGAGGCAGTGAGGACCAGCATCACTTTTCCCCGCTGGCACCTTTGCTGTGGCAGCAAAAGCTGGACGTTTGTCTTTTTTGCTCCAGACAGCGCCGAAAGTGAAAAAAGGTGCTTTTGAGGATAGAGTCCTCAGGAAAGCAGAGAGGGCCAAATTGTCTGGGGCATTTGAACGGGTTCCAGGAGGCAGTGTGGACCAGCATCACTTTTCCCCGCTGGCACTTTAGCTGTAACAGCAAAATCTGGACGTTTGTCTTTTTTGCTCCAGACAGCGCCGAAAGTGAAAAAAGGTGCTTTTGAGCATAGAGTCCTCAGGAAAGCAGAGAGGGCCAAATTGTCTGGGGCATTTGAAGGGGTTCCAGGAGGCAGTGAGGACCAGCATCACTTTTCCCTGCTGGCACTTTAGCTGTGGCAGGAAAATCTGGACGTTTGTCTTTTTTGCTCCAGACAGCGCCGAAAGTGAAAAAAGGTGCTTTTGAGGATAGAGTCCGCAGGAAAGCAGAGAGGGCCAAATTGTATGGGCATTTGAAAAGGTTCCAGGAGACAGTGAGAACCAGCATCACTTTCCCCGCTGGCATTTTAGCTGTGGCAGCAAAATCTGGACGTTTGTCTTTTTTGCTCCAGACAGCGCCGAAAGTGAAAAAAGGTGCTTTTGAGGATAGAGTCCGCAGGAAAGCAGAGAGGGCCAAATTGTCTGGGGCATTTTAAGGGGTTCCAGGAGGCAGTGAGGACCAGCATCACTTTTCCCCGCTGGCACCTTTGCTGTGGCAGCAAAAGCTGGACGTTTGTCTTTTTTGCTCCAGAGAGCGCCGAAATTGAAAAAAGCTGCTTTTGAGGATAGAGCCCTCAGGAAAGCAGAGAGGGCCAAATTGTCTGGGGCATTTGAAGGGGTTCCAGGAGGCAGTGAGGACCAGCATCACTTTTCCCCGCTGGCACTTTAGCTGTAACAGCAAAAGCTGGACGTTTGTCTTTTTTGCGCCAGACAGCGCCGAAAGTGAAAAAAGGTGCTTTTGAGGATAGAGTCCTCAGGAAAGCAGAGAGGGCCAAATTGTCTGGGGCATTTGAAGGGGTTCCAGGAGGCAGTGAGGACCAGCATCACTTTTCCCCGCTGGCACCTTTGCTGTGGCAGCAAAAGCTGGACGTTTGTCTTTTTTGCTCCAGAGAGCGCCGAAAGTGAAAAAAGGTGCTTTTGAGGATAGAGTCCTCAGGAAAGCAGAGAGGGCCAAATTGTCTGGGGCATTTGAACGGGTTCCAGGAGGCAGTGTGGACCAGCATCACTTTTCCCCGCTGGCACTTTAGCTGTAACAGCAAAATCTGGACGTTTGTCTTTTTTGCTCCAGACAGCGCCGAAAGTGAAAAAAGGTGCTTTTGAGCATAGAGTCCTCAGGAAAGCAGAGAGGGCCAAATTGTCTGGGGCATTTGAAGGGGTTCCAGGAGGCAGTGAGGACCAGCATCACTTTTCCCCGCTGGCACTTTAGCTGTGGCAGCAAAATCTGGACGTTTGTCTTTTTTGCTCCAGACAGCGCCGAAAGTGAAAAAAGGTGCTTTTGAGGATAGAGTCCTCAGGAAAGCAGAGAGGGCCAAATTGTCTGGGGCATTTAAAGGGGTTCAAGGAGGCAGTTAGAACCAGCATCACTTTTCCCCGCTGGCACCTTTGCTGTGGCAGCAAAAGCTGGACGTTTGTCTTTTTTGCTCCAGACAGCGCCGAAAGTGAAAAAAGGTGCTTTTGAGGATAGAGTCCTCAGGAAAGCAGAGAGGGCCAAATTGTGTGGGGCATTTGAAGGGGTTCCAGGAGGCAGTGAGGACCAGCACCACTTTTCCCCGCTGGCACCTTTGCTGTGGCAGCAAAAGCTGGACGTTTGTCTTTTTTGCTCCAGACAGCGCCGAAAGTGAAAAAAGGTGCTTTTGCGGACAGAGTCCTCAGGAAAGCAGAGAGGGCCAAATTGTCTGGGGCATTTAAAGGGGTTCAAGGAGGCAGTTAGAACCAGCATCACTTTTCCCCGCTGGCACCTTTGCTGTGGCAGCAAAAGCTGGACGTTTGTCTTTTTTGCTCCAGACAGCGCCGAAATTGAAAGAAGGTGCTTTTGAGGATAGAGTCCTCAGGAAAGCAGAGAGGGCCAAATTGTCTGGGGCATTTGAAGGGGTTCCAGGAGGCAGTGAGGACCAGCATCACTTTTCCCCGCTGGCACTTTAGCTGTAACAGCAAAAGCTGGACGTTTGTCTTTTTTGCTCCAGACAGCGCCGAAATTGAAAAAAGGTGCTTTTGAGGATAGAGTCCTCAGGAAAGCAGAGAGGTCCAAATTGTCTGGGGCATTTGAAAAGGTTCCAGGAGGCAGTGAGAACCAGCATCACTTTTCCCCGCTGGCACTTTAGCTGTGGCAGCAAAATCTGGACGTTTGTCTTTTTTGCTCCAGACAGCGCCGAAAGTGAAAAAAGGTGCTTTTGAGGATAGAGTCCGCAGGAAAGCAGAGAGGGCCAAATTGTCTGGGGCATTTTAAGGGGTTCCAGGAGGCAGTGAGGACCAGCATCACTTTTCCCCGCTGGCACCTTTGCTGTGGCAGCAAAAGCTGGACGTTTGTCTTTTTTGCTCCAGAGAGCGCCGAAATTGAAAAAAGGTGCTTTTGAGGATAGAGCCCTCAGGAAAGCAGAGAGGGCCAAATTGTCTGGGGCATTTGAAGGGGTTCCAGGAGGCAGTGAGGACCAGCATCACTTTTCCCCGCTGGCACTTTAGCTGTGGCAGCAAAAGCTGGACGTTTGTCTTTTTTGCTCCAGACAGCGCCGAAAGTGAAAAAAGGTGCTTTTGAGGATAGAGTCCTCAGGAAAGCAGAGAGGGCCAAATTGTCTGGGGCATTTGAAGGGGTTCCAGGAGGCAGTGAGGACCAGCATCACTTTTCCCCGCTGGCACCTTTGCTGTGGCAGCAAAAGCTGGACGTTTGTCTTTTTTGCTCCAGAGAGCGCCGAAAGTGAAAAAAGGTGCTTTTGAGGATAGAGTCCTCAGGAAAGCAGAGAGGGCCAAATTGTCTGGGGCATTTGAACGGGTTCCAGGAGGCAGTGTGGACCAGCATCACTTTTCCCCGCTGGCACATTAGCTGTAACAGCAAAAGCTGGACGTTTGTCTTTTTTGCTCCAGACAGCGCCGAAAGTGAAAAAAGGTGCTTTTGAGCATAGAGTCCTCAGGAAAGCAGAGAGGGCCAAATTGTCTGGGGCATTTGAAGGGGTTCCAGGAGGCAGTGAGGACCAGCATCACTTTTCCCCGCTGGCACCTTTGCTGTGGCAGCAAAAGCTGGACGTTTGTCTTTTTTGCTCCAGACAGCGCCGAAAGTGAAAAAAGGTGCTTTTGAGGATAGAGTCCTCAGGAAAGCAGAGAGGGCCAAATTGTCTGGGGCATTTAAAGGGGTTCAAGGAGGCAGTTAGAACCAGCATCACTTTTCCCCGCTGGCACCTTTGCTGTGGCAGCAAAAGCTGGACATTTGTCTTTTTTGCTCCAGACAGCGCCGAAAGTGAAAAAAGGTGCTTTTGAGGATAGAGTCCTCAGGAAAGCAGAGAGGGCCAAATTGTGTGGGGCATTTGAAGGGGTTCCAGGAGGCAGTGAGGACCAGCACCACTTTTCCCCGCTGGCACCTTTGCTGTGGCAGCAAAAGCTGGACGTTTGTCTTTTTTGCTCCAGACAGCGCCGAAAGTGAAAAAAGGTGCTTTTGCGGACAGAGTCCTCAGGAAAGCAGAGAGGGCCAAATTGTCTGGGGCATTTAAAGGGGTTCAAGGAGGCAGTTAGAACCAGCATCACTTTTCCCCGCTGGCACCTTTGCTGTGGCAGCAAAAGCTGGACGTTTGTCTTTTTTGCTCCAGACAGCGCCGAAATTGAAAGAAGGTGCTTTTGAGGATAGAGTCCTCAGGAAAGCAGAGAGGGCCAAATTGTCTGGGGCATTTGAAGGGGTTCCAGGAGGCAGTGAGGACCAGCATCACTTTTCCCCGCTGGCACTTTAGCTGTAACAGCAAAAGCTGGACGTTTGTCTTTTTTGCTCCAGACAGCGCCGAAATTGAAAAAAGGTGCTTTTGAGGATAGAGTCCTCAGGAAAGCAGAGAGGTCCAAATTGTCTGGGGCATTTGAAAAGGTTCCAGGAGGCAGTGAGAACCAGCATCACTTTTCCCCGCTGGCACTTTAGCTGTGGCAGCAAAATCTGGACGTTTGTCTTTTTTGCTCCAGACAGCGCCGAAAGTGAAAAAAGGTGCTTTTGAGGATAGAGTCCGCAGGAAAGCAGAGAAGGCCAAATTGTCTGGGGCATTTTAAGGGGTTCCAGGAGGCAGTGAGGACCAGCATCACTTTTCCCCGCTGGCACCTTTGCTGTGGCAGCAAAAGCTGGACGTTTGTCTTTTTTGCTCCAGAGAGCGCCGAAATTGAAAAAAGGTGCTTTTGAGGATAGAGCCCTCAGGAAAGCAGAGAGGGCCAAATTGTCTGGGGCATTTGAAGGGGTTCCAGGAGGCAGTGAGGACCAGCATCACTTTTCCCCGCTGGCACTTTAGCTGTGGCAGCAAAAGCTGGACGTTTGTCTTTTTTGCTCCAGGCAGCGCCGAAAGTGAAAAAAGGTGCTTTTGAGGATAGAGTCCTCAGGAAAGCAGAGAGGGCCAAATTGTCTGGGGCATTTGAAGGGGTTCCAGGAGGCAGTGAGGACCAGCATCACTTTTCCCCGCTGGCACCTTTGCTGTGGCAGCAAAAGATGGACGTTTGTCTTTTTTGCTCCAGAGAGCGCCGAAAGTGAAAAAAGGTGCTTTTGAGGATAGAGTCCTCAGGAAAGCAGAGAGGGCCAAATTGTCTGGGGCATTTGAACGGGTTCCAGGAGGCAGTGTGGACCAGCATCACTTTTCCCCGCTGGCACATTAGCTGTAACAGCAAAAGCTGGACGTTTGTCTTTTTTGCTCCAGACAGCGCCGAAAGTGAAAAAAGGTGCTTTTGAGCATAGAGTCCTCAGGAAAGCAGAGAGGGCCAAATTGTCTGGGGCATTTGAAGGGGTTCCAGGAGGCAGTGAGGACCAGCATCACTTTTCCCCGCTGGCACCTTTGCTGTGGCAGCAAAAGCTGGACGTTTGTCTTTTTTGCTCCAGACAGCGCCGAAAGTGAAAAAAGGTGCTTTTGAGCATAGAGTCCTCAGGAAAGCAGAGAGGGCCAAATTGTGTGGGGCATTTGAAGGGGTTCCAGGAGGCAGTGAGGACCAGCATCACTTTTCCCCGCTGGCACCTTTGCTGTGGCAGCAAAAGCTGGGACGTTTGTCTTTTTTGCTCCAGACAGCGCCGAAAGTGAAAAAAGGTGCTTTTGCGGATAGAGTCCTCAGGAAAGCAGAGAGGGCCAAATTGTCTGGGGCAGTTGAAGGGGTTCCAGGAGGCAGTGAGGACCAGCATCACTTTTCCCCGCTGGCACCTTTGCTGTGGCAGCAAAAGCTGGACGTTTGTCTTTTTTGCTCCAGAGAGCGCCGAAAGTGAAAAAAGGTGCTTTTGTGGATAGAGTCCTCAGGAAAACAGAGAGGGCCAAATGGTCTGGGGCATTTGAAGGGGTTACAGGAGGCAGTGAGGACCAGCATCACTTTTCCCCGCTGGCACCTTTGCTGTGGCAGCAAAAGCTGGACGTTTGTCTTTTTTGCTCCAGAGAGCGCCGAAAGTGAAAAAAGGTGCTTTTGAGGATAGAGTGCGCAGGAAAGCAGAGAGGGCCAAATTGTCTGGGGCATTTGAAGGGGTTCCAGGAGGCAGTGAGGACCAGCACCACTTTTCCCCGCTGGCACCTTTGCTGTGGCAGCAAAAGCTGGACGTTTGTCTTTTTTGCTCCAGACAGCGCCGAAAGTGAAAAAAGGTGCTTTTGCGGACAGAGTCCTCAGGAAAGCAGAGAGGGCCAAATTGTCTGGGCATTTAAAGGGGTTCAAGGAGGCAGTTAGAACCAGCATCACTTTTCCCCGCTGGCACCTTTGCTGTGGCAGCAAAAGCTGGACGTTTGTCTTTTTTGCTCCAGACAGCGCCGAAATTGAAAGAAGGTGCTTTTGAGGATAGAGTCCTCAGGGGAAAGCAGAGAGGGCCAAATTGTCTGGGGCATTTGAAGGGGTTCCAGGAGGCAGTGAGGACCAGCATCACTTTTCCCCGCTGGCACTTTAGCTGTAACAGCAAAAGCTGGACGTTTGTCTTTTTTGCTCCAGACAGCGCCGAAATTGAAAAAAGGTGCTTTTGAGGATAGAGTCCTCAGGAAAGCAGAGAGGTCCAAATTGTCTGGGGCATTTGAAAAGGTTCCAGGAGGCAGTGAGAACCAGCATCACTTTTCCCCGCTGGCACTTTAGCTGTGGCAGCAAAATCTGGACGTTTGTCTTTTTTGCTCCAGACAGCGCCGAAAGTGAAAAAAGGTGCTTTTGAGGATAGAGTCCGCAGGAAAGCAGAGAGGGCCAAATTGTCTGGGGCATTTGAAGGGGTTCCAGGAGGCAGTGAGGACCAGCATCACTTTTCCCCGCTGGCACCTTTGCTGTGGCAGCAAAAGCTGGACGTTTGTCTTTTTTGCTCCAGAGAGCGCCGAAATTGAAAAAAGGTGCTTTTGAGGATAGAGCCCTCAGGAAAGCAGAGAGGGCCAAATTGTCTGGGCATTTGAAGGGGTTCCAGGAGGCAGTGAGGACCAGCATCACTTTTCCCCGCTGGCACTTTAGCTGTGGCAGCAAAAGCTGGACGTTTGTCTTTTTTTGCTCCAGACAGCGCCGAAAGTGAAAAAAGGTGCTTTTGAGGATAGAGTCCTCAGGAAAGCAGAGAGGGCCAAATTGTCTGGGGCATTTGAAGGGGTTCCAGGAGGCAGTGAGGACCAGCATCACTTTTCCCCGCTGGCACCTTTGCTGTGGCAGCAAAAGCTGGACGTTTGTCTTTTTTGCTCCAGAGAGCGCCGAAAGTGAAAAAAGGTGCTTTTGAGGATAGAGTCCTCAGGAAAGCAGAGAGGGCCAAATTGTCTGGGGCATTTGAACGGGTTCCAGGAGGCAGTGTGGACCAGCATCACTTTTCCCCGCTGGCACTTTAGCTGTAACAGCAAAAGCTGGACGTTTGTCTTTTTTGCTCCAGACAGCGCCGAAAGTGAAAAAAGGTGCTTTTGAGCATAGAGTCCTCAGGAAAGCAGAGAGGGCCAAATTGTCTGGGGCATTTGAAGGGGTTCCAGGAGGCAGTGAGGACCAGCATCACTTTTCCCCGCTGGCACCTTTGCTGTGGCAGCAAAAGCTGGACGTTTGTCTTTTTTGCTCCAGACAGCGCCGAAAGTGAAAAAAGGTGCTTTTGAGCATAGAGTCCTCAGGAAAGCAGAGAGGGCCAAATTGTCTGGGGCATTTGAAGGGGTTCCAGGAGGCAGTGAGGACCAGCATCACTTTTCCCCGCTGGCACCTTTGCTGTGGCAGCAAAAGCTGGACGTTTGTCTTTTTTGCTCCAGACAGCGCCGAAAGTGAAAAAAGGTGCTTTTGCGGATAGAGTCCTCAGGAAAGCAGAGAGGGCCAAATTGTCTGGGGCAGTTGAAGGGGTTCCAGGAGGCAGTGAGGACCAGCATCACTTTTCCCCGCTGGCACCTTTGCTGTGGCAGCAAAAGCTGGACGTTTGTCTTTTTTGCTCCAGAGAGCGCCGAAAGTGAAAAAAGGTGCTTTTGTGGATAGAGTCCTCAGGAAAACAGAGAGGGCCAAATGGTCTGGGGCATTTGAAGGGGTTACAGGAGGCAGTGAGGACCAGCATCACTTTTCCCCGCTGGCACCTTTGCTGTGGCAGCAAAAGCTGGACGTTTGTCTTTTTTGCTCCAGACAGCGCCGAAAGTGAAAAAAGGTGCTTTTGCGGATAGAGTCCTCTAGAAAGCAGAGAGGGCCAAATTGTCTGGGGCATTTGAAGGGGTTCCAGGAGGCAGTGAGGACCAGCATCACTTTTCCCCGCTGGCACTTTAGCTGTGGCAGCAAAAGATGGACGTTTTTCTTTTTTGCTCCAGACAGCGCCGAAAGTTAAAAAAGGTGCTTTTGCGGTTAGAGTCCTCAGGAAAACAGAGAGGGCCAAATTGTCTGGGGCATTTGAAGTTGTTCCAGGAGGCAGTGAGGACCAGCATCACTTTTCCCCGCTGGCACTTTAGCTGTGGCAGCAAAATCTGGACGTTTGTCTTTTTTGCTCCAGAGAGCGCCGAAAGTGAAAAAAGGTGCTTTTGAGGATAGAGTCCTCAGGAAAGCAGAGAGGGCCAAATTGTCTGGGGCATTTGAAGGGGTTCCAGGAGGCAGTGAGGACCAGCATCACTTTTCCCCGCTGGCACCTTTGCTATGGCAGCAAAAGCTGGACGTTTGTCTTTTTTGCTCCAGAGAGCGCCGAAAGTGAAAAAAGGTGCTTTTGCGGATAGAGTCCTCTAGAAAGCAGAGAGGGCCAAATTGTCTGGGGCATTTGAAGGGGTTCCAGGAGGCAGTGAGGACCAGCATCACTTTTCCCCGCTGGCACTTTAGCTGTGGCAGCAAAATCTGGACGTTTGTCGTTTTTGCTCCAGGCAGCGCCAAAAGTGAAAAAAGGTGCTTTTGCGGATAGAGTCCTCAGGAAAGCAGAGAGGGCCAAATTGTCTGGGGCATTTGAAGGGGTTCCAGGAGGCAGTGAGGACCAGCACCACTTTTCCCCGCTGGCACTTTTACTGTGGCAGCAAAAGCTGGACGTTTGTCTTTTTTGCTCCAGAGAGCGCCGAAAGTGAAAAAAGGTGCTTTTGAGCATAGAGTCCTCAGGAAAGCAGAGAGGGCCAAATTGTATGGGGCATTTGAAGGGGTTCCAGGAGGCAGTGAGGACCAGCATCACTTTTCCCCGCTGGCACTTTAGCTGTAACAGCAAAAGCTGGACGTTTGTCTTTTTTGCTCCCGACAGCGCCGAAAGTGAAAAAAGGTGCTTTTGAGGATAGAGTCCGCAGGAAAGCAGAGAGGGCCAAATTGTATGGGCATTTGAAGGGGTTCCAGGAGGCAGTGAGAACCAGCATCACTTTCCCCGCTGGCATTTTAGCTGTGGCAGCAAAATCTGGACGTTTGTCTTTTTTGCTCCAGAGAGCGCCGAAAGTGAAAAAAGGTGCTTTTGAGGATAGAGTCCGCAGGAAAGCAGAGAGGGCCAAATTGTCTGGGGCATTTTAAGGGGTTCCAGGAGGCAGTGAGGACCAGCATCACTTTTCCCCGCTGGCACCTTTGCTGTGGCAGCAAAAGCTGGACGTTTGTCTTTTTTGCTCCAGAGAGCGCCGAAATTGAAAAAAGGTGCTTTTGAGGATAGAGCCCTCAGGAAAGCAGAGAGGGCCAAATTGTCTGGGGCATTTGAAGGGGTTCCAGGAGGCAGTGAGGACCAGCATCACTTTTCCCCGCTGGCACCTTTGCTGTGGCAGCAAAAGCTGGATGTTTGTCTTTTTTGCTCCAGAGAGCGCCGAAAGTGAAAAAAGGTGCTTTTGAGGATAGAGTCCTCAGGAAAGCAGAGAGGGCCAAATTGTCTGGGGCATTTGAAGGGGTTCCAGGAGGCAGTGAGGACCAGCATCACTTTTCCCCGCTGGCACTTTAGCTGTGGCAGCAAAAGCTGGACGTTTGTCTTTTTTGCTCCAGAGAGCGCCGAAAGTGAAAAAAGGTGCTTTTGAGGATAGAGTCCTCAGGAAAGCAGAGAGGGCCAAATTGTATGGGGCATTTGAAGGGGTTCCAGGAGGCAGTGAGGACCAGCATCACTTTTCCCCGCTGGCACCTTTGCTGTGGCAGCAAAAGCTGGACGTTTGTCTTTTTTGCTCCAGAGAGCGCCGAAAGTGAAAAAAGGTGCTTTTGAGGATAGAGTCCTCAGGAAAGCAGAGAGGGCCAAATTGTCTGGGGCATTTGAAGGGGTTCCAGGAGGCAGTGAGAACCAGCATCACTTTTCCCCGCTGGCACTTTAGCTGTGGCAGCAAAATCTGGACGTTTGTCTTTTTTGCTCCAGACAGCGCCGAAAGTGAAAAAAGGTGCTTTTGAGGATAGAGTCCTCAGGAAAGCAGAGAGGGCCAAATTGTATGGGGCATTTAAAGGGGTTCCAGGAGGCAGTGAGAACCAGCATCACTTTTCCCCGCTGGCACCTTTGCTGTGGCAGCAAAAGCTGGACGTTTTTCTTTTTTGCTCCAGAGAGCGCCGAAAGTGAAAAAAGGTGCTTTTGCGGTTAGAGTCCTCAGGAAAACAGAGAGGGCCAAATTGTCCGGGGCATTTGAAGGGGTTCCAGGAGGCAGTGAGGACCAGCATCACTTTTCCCCGCTGGCACTTTAGCTGTGGCAGCAAAATCTGGACGTTTGTCTTTTTTGCTCCAGACAGCGCCGAAAGTGAAAAAAGGTGCTTTTGAGGATAGAGTCCTCAGGAAAGCAGAGAGGGCCAAATTGTCTGGGGCATTTGAAGGGGTTCCAGGAGGCAGTGAGGACCAGCATCACTTTTCCCCGCTGGCACCTTTGCTATGGCAGCAAAAGCTGGACGTTTGTCTTTTTTGCTCCAGAGAGCGCCGAAAGTGAAAAAAGGTGCTTTTGCGGATAGAGTCCTCAGGAAAGCAGAGAGGGCCAAATTGTCTGGGGCATTTGAAGGGGTTCCAGGAGGCAGTGAGGACCAGCATCACTTTTCCCCGCTGGCACTTTAGCTGTGGCAGCAAAATCTGGACGTTTGTCGTTTTTGCTCCAGAGAGCGCCGAAAGTGAAAAAACGTGCTTTTGCGGATAGAGTCCTCAGGAAAGCAGAGAGGGCCAAATTGTCTGGGGCATTTGAAGGGGTTCCAGGAGGCAGTGAGGACCAGCACCACTTTTCCCCGCTGGCACCTTTGCTGTGGCAGCAAAAGATGGACGTTTCTCTTTTTTGCTCCAGACAGCGCCGAAAGTGAAAAAAGGTGCTTTTGCGGTTAGAGTCCTCAGGAAAACAGAGAGGGCCAAATTGTCTGGGGCATTTGAAGTTCTTCCAGGAGGCAGTGAGGACCAGCATCACTTTTCCCCGCTGGCACTTTAGCTGTGGCAGCAAAAGCTTGACGTTTGTCTTTTTTGCTCCAGACAGCGCCGAAAGTGAAAAAAGGTGCTTTTGAGGATAGAGTCCTCAGGAAAGCAGAGAGGGCCAAATTGTCTGGGGCATTTGAAGTTGTTCCAGGAGGCAGTGAGGACCAGCATCACTTTTCCCCGCTGGCACCTTTGCTATGGCAGCAAAAGCTGGACGTTTGTCTTTTTTGCTCCAGAGAGCGCCGAAAGTGAAAAAAGGTGCTTTTGCGGATAGAGTCCTCTAGAAAGCAGAGAGGGCCAAATTGTCTGGGGCATTTGAAGGGGTTCCAGGAGGCAGTGAGGACCAGCATCACTTTTCCCCGCTGGCACTTTAGCTGTGGCAGCAAAAGCTGGACGTTTGTCTTTTTTGCTCCAGACAGCGCCGAAAGTGAAAAAAGGTGCTTTGGCGGATAGAGTCCTCAGGAAAGCAGAGAGGGCCAAATTGTCTGGGGCATTTGAAGGGGTTCCAGGAGGCAGTGAGGACCAGCATCACTTTTCCCCGCTGGCACTTTAGCTGTAACAGCAAAAGCTGGACGTTTGTCTTTTTTGCTCCAGACAGCGCCGAAAGTGAAAAAAGGTGCTTTTGAGGATAGAGTCCTCAGGAAAGCAGAGAGGGCCAAATTGTCTGGGGCATTTGAAAAGGTTCCAGGAGGCAGTGAGAACCAGCATCACTTTTCCCCGCTGGCACTTTAGCTGTGGCAGCAAAATCTGGACGTTTGTCTTTTTTGCTCCAGACAGCGCCGAAAGTGAAAAAAGGTGCTTTTGAGGATAGAGTCCGCAGGAAAGCAGAGAGGGCCAAATTGTCTGGGGCATTTGAAGGGGTTCCAGGAGGCAGTGAGGACCAGCATCACTTTTCCCCGCTGGCACCTTTGCTGTGGCAGCAAAAGCTGGACGTTTGTCTTTTTTGCTCCAGAGAGCGCCAAAAGTGAAAAAAGGTGCTTTTGAGGATAGAGTCCTCAGGAAAGCAGAGAGGGCCAAATTGTCTGGGGCATTTGAAGGGGTTCCAGGAGGCAGTGAGGACCAGCATCACTTTTCCCCGCTGGCACTTTAGCTGTGGCAGCAAAAGCTGGACGTTTGTCTTTTTTGCTCCAGAGAGCGCCGAAAGTGAAAAAAGGTGCTTTTGAGGATAGAGTCCTCAGGAAAGCAGAGAGGGCCAAATTGTCTGGGGCATTTGAAGGGGTTCCAGGAGGCAGTGAGGACCAGCATCACTTTTCCCCGCTGGCACTTTAGCTGTGGCAGCAAAAGCTGGACGTTTGTCTTTTTTGCTCCAGACAGCGCCGAAAGTGAAAAAAGGTGCTTTTGCGGATAGAGTCCTCAGGAAAGCAGAGAGGGCCAAATTGTCTGGGGCATTTGAAGGGGTTCCAGGAGGCAGTGAGGACCAGCATCACTTTTCCCCGCTGGCACTTTAGCTGTAACAGCAAAAGCTGGACGTTTGTCTTTTTTGCTCCAGACAGCGCCGAAAGTGAAAAAAGGTGCTTTTGAGGATAGAGTCCTCAGGAAAGCAGAGAGGGCCAAATTGTCTGGGGCATTTGAAAAGGTTCCAGGAGGCAGTGAGAACCAGCATCACTTTTCCCCGCTGGCACTTTAGCTGTGGCAGCAAAATCTGGACGTTTGTCTTTTTTGCTCCAGACAGCGCCGAAAGTGAAAAAAGGTGCTTTTGAGGATAGAGTCCGCAGGAAAGCAGAGAGGGCCAAATTGTCTGGGGCATTTGAAGGGGTTCCAGGAGGCAGTGAGGACCAGCATCACTTTTCCCCGCTGGCACCTTTGCTGTGGCAGCAAAAGCTGGACGTTTGTCTTTTTTGCTCCAGAGAGCGCCAAAAGTGAAAAAAGGTGCTTTTGAGGATAGAGTCCTCAGGAAAGCAGAGAGGGCCAAATTGTCTGGGGCATTTGAAGGGGTTCCAGGAGGCAGTGAGGACCAGCATCACTTTTCCCCGCTGGCACCTTTGCTGTGGCAGCAAAAGCTGGACGTTTGTCTTTTTTGCTCCAGAGAGCGCCGAAAGTGAAAAAAGGTGCTTTTGAGGATAGAGTCCTCAGGAAAGCAGAGAGGGCCAAATTGTCTGGGGCATTTGAACGGGTTCCAGGAGGCAGTGTGGACCAGCATCACTTTTCCCCGCTGGCACTTTAGCTGTAACAGCAAAATCTGGACGTTTGTCTTTTTTGCTCCAGACAGCGCCGAAAGTGAAAAAAGGTGCTTTTGAGCATAGAGTCCTCAGGAAAGCAGAGAGGGCCAAATTGTCTGGGGCATTTGAAGGGGTTCCAGGAGGCAGTGAGGACCAGCATCACTTTTCCCCGCTGGCACTTTAGCTGTGGCAGCAAAATCTGGACGTTTGTCTTTTTTGCTCCAGACAGCGCCGAAAGTGAAAAAAGGTGCTTTTGAGGATAGAGTCCGCAGGAAAGCAGAGAGGGCCAAATTGTATGGGCATTTGAAAAGGTTCCAGGAGGCAGTGAGAACCAGCATCACTTTCCCCGCTGGCATTTTAGCTGTGGCAGCAAAATCTGGACGTTTGTCTTTTTTGCTCCAGACAGCGCCGAAAGTGAAAAAAGGTGCTTTTGAGCATAGAGTCCTCAGGAAAGCAGAGAGGGCCAAATTGTCTGGGGCATTTGAAGGGGTTCCAGGAGGCAGTGAGGACCAGCATCACTTTTCCCCGCTGGCACTTTAGCTGTGGCAGCAAAATCTGGACGTTTGTCTTTTTTGCTCCAGACAGCGCCGAAAGTGAAAAAAGGTGCTTTTGAGGATAGAGTCCTCAGGAAAGCAGAGAGGGCCAAATTGTCTGGGGCATTTAAAGGGGTTCAAGGAGGCAGTTAGAACCAGCATCACTTTTCCCCGCTGGCACCTTTGCTGTGGCAGCAAAAGCTGGACGTTTGTCTTTTTTGCTCCAGACAGCGCCGAAAGTGAAAAAAGGTGCTTTTGAGGATAGAGTCCTCAGGAAAGCAGAGAGGGCCAAATTGTGTGGGGCATTTGAAGGGGTTCCAGGAGGCAGTGAGGACCAGCACCACTTTTCCCCGCTGGCACCTTTGCTGTGGCAGCAAAAGCTGGACGTTTGTCTTTTTTGCTCCAGACAGCGCCGAAAGTGAAAAAAGGTGCTTTTGCGGACAGAGTCCTCAGGAAAGCAGAGAGGGCCAAATTGTCTGGGGCATTTGAAGGGGTTCCAGGAGGCAGTGAGGACCAGCACCACTTTTCCCCGCTGGCACTTTTACTGTGGCAGCAAAAGCTGGACGTTTGTCTTTTTTGCTCCAGAGAGCGCCGAAAGTGAAAAAAGGTGCTTTTGAGCATAGAGTCCTCAGGAAAGCAGAGAGGGCCAAATTGTATGGGGCATTTGAAGGGGTTCCAGGAGGCAGTGAGGACCAGCATCACTTTTCCCCGCTGGCACTTTAGCTGTAACAGCAAAAGCTGGACGTTTGTCTTTTTTGCTCCCGACAGCGCCGAAAGTGAAAAAAGGTGCTTTTGAGGATAGAGTCCGCAGGAAAGCAGAGAGGGCCAAATTGTATGGGCATTTGAAGGGGTTCCAGGAGGCAGTGAGAACCAGCATCACTTTCCCCGCTGGCATTTTAGCTGTGGCAGCAAAATCTGGACGTTTGTCTTTTTTGCTCCAGAGAGCGCCGAAAGTGAAAAAAGGTGCTTTTGAGGATAGAGTCCGCAGGAAAGCAGAGAGGGCCAAATTGTCTGGGGCATTTTAAGGGGTTCCAGGAGGCAGTGAGGACCAGCATCACTTTTCCCCGCTGGCACCTTTGCTGTGGCAGCAAAAGCTGGACGTTTGTCTTTTTTGCTCCAGAGAGCGCCGAAATTGAAAAAAGGTGCTTTTGAGGATAGAGCCCTCAGGAAAGCAGAGAGGGCCAAATTGTCTGGGGCATTTGAAGGGGTTCCAGGAGGCAGTGAGGACCAGCATCACTTTTCCCCGCTGGCACCTTTGCTGTGGCAGCAAAAGCTGGACGTTTGTCTTTTTTGCTCCAGAGAGCGCCGAAAGTGAAAAAAGGTGCTTTTGAGGATAGAGTCCTCAGGAAAGCAGAGAGGGCCAAATTGTCTGGGGCATTTGAAGGGGTTCCAGGAGGCAGTGAGGACCAGCATCACTTTTCCCCGCTGGCACCTTTGCTGTGGCAGCAAAAGCTGGACGTTTGTCTTTTTTGCTCCAGAGAGCGCCGAAAGTGAAAAAAGGTGCTTTTGAGGATAGAGTCCTCAGGAAAGCAGAGAGGGCCAAATTGTCTGGGGCATTTGAACGGGTTCCAGGAGGCAGTGTGGACCAGCATCACTTTTCCCCGCTGGCACTTTAGCTGTAACAGCAAAATCTGGACGTTTGTCTTTTTTGCTCCAGACAGCGCCGAAAGTGAAAAAAGGTGCTTTTGAGCATAGAGTCCTCAGGAAAGCAGAGAGGGCCAAATTGTCTGGGGCATTTGAAGGGGTTCCAGGAGGCAGTGAGGACCAGCATCACTTTTCCCCGCTGGCACTTTAGCTGTGGCAGCAAAATCTGGACGTTTGTCTTTTTTGCTCCAGACAGCGCCGAAAGTGAAAAAAGGTGCTTTTGAGGATAGAGTCCGCAGGAAAGCAGAGAGGGCCAAATTGTATGGGCATTTGAAAAGGTTCCAGGAGGCAGTGAGAACCAGCATCACTTTCCCCGCTGGCATTTTAGCTGTGGCAGCAAAATCTGGACGTTTGTCTTTTTTGCTCCAGACAGCGCCGAAAGTGAAAAAAGGTGCTTTTGAGCATAGAGTCCTCAGGAAAGCAGAGAGGGCCAAATTGTCTGGGGCATTTGAAGGGGTTCAAGGAGGCAGTGAGGACCAGCATCACTTTTCCCCGCTGGCACTTTAGCTGTGGCAGCAAAATCTGGACGTTTGTCTTTTTTGCTCCAGACAGCGCCGAAAGTGAAAAAAGGTGCTTTTGAGGATAGAGTCCTCAGGAAAGCAGAGAGGGCCAAATTGTCTGGGGCATTTAAAGGGGTTCAAGGAGGCAGTTAGAACCAGCATCACTTTTCCCCGCTGGCACCTTTGCTGTGGCAGCAAAAGCTGGACGTTTGTCTTTTTTGCTCCAGACAGCGCCGAAATTGAAAAAAGGTGCTTTTGAGGATAGAGTCCTCAGGAAAGCAGAGAGGGCCAAATTGTGTGGGGCATTTGAAGGGGTTCCAGGAGGCAGTGAGGACCAGCACCACTTTTCCCCGCTGGCACCTTTGCTGTGGCAGCAAAAGCTGGACGTTTGTCTTTTTTGCTCCAGACAGCGCCGAAAGTGAAAAAAGGTGCTTTTGCGGACAGAGTCCTCAGGAAAGCAGAGAGGGCCAAATTGTCTGGGGCATTTAAAGGGGTTCAAGGAGGCAGTTAGAACCAGCATCACTTTTCCCCGCTGGCACCTTTGCTGTGGCAGCAAAAGCTGGACGTTTGTCTTTTTTGCTCCAGACAGCGCCGAAATTGAAAGAAGGTGCTTTTGAGGATAGAGTCCTCAGGAAAGCAGAGAGGGCCAAATTGTCTGGGGCATTTGAAGGGGTTCCAGGAGGCAGTGAGGACCAGCATCACTTTTCCCCGCTGGCACTTTAGCTGTAACAGCAAAAGCTGGACGTTTGTCTTTTTTGCTCCGGACAGCGCCGAAATTGAAAAAAGGTGCTTTTGAGGATAGAGTCCTCAGGAAAGCAGAGAGGTCCAAATTGTCTGGGGCATTTGAAAAGGTTCCAGGAGGCAGTGAGAACCAGCATCACTTTTCCCCGCTGGCACTTTAGCTGTGGCAGCAAAATCTGGACGTTTGTCTTTTTTGCTCCAGACAGCGCCGAAAGTGAAAAAAGGTGCTTTTGAGGATAGAGTCCGCAGGAAAGCAGAGAGGGCCAAATTGTCTGGGGCATTTTAAGGGGTTCCAGGAGGCAGTGAGGACCAGCATCACTTTTCCCCGCTGGCACCTTTGCTGTGGCAGCAAAAGCTGGACGTTTGTCTTTTTTGCTCCAGAGAGCGCCAAAAGTGAAAAAAGGTGCTTTTGAGGACAGAGTCCTCAGGAAAGCAGAGAGGGCCAAATTGTCTGGGGCATTTGAAGGGGTTCCAGGAGGCAGTGAGGACCAGCATCACTTTTCCCCGCTGGCACTTTAGCTGTGGCAGCAAAAGCTGGACGTTTGTCTTTTTTGCTCCAGACAGCGCCGAAAGTGAAAAAAGGTGCTTTTGAGGATAGAGTCCTCAGGAAAGCAGAGAGGGCCAAATTGTCTGGGGCATTTGAACGGGTTCCAGGAGGCAGTGAGGACCAGCATCACTTTTCCCCGCTGGCACTTTAGCTGTGGCAGCAAAATCTGGACGTTTGTCTTTTTTGCTCCAGACAGCGCCGAAAGTGAAAAAAGGTGCTTTTGAGCATAGAGTCCTCAGGAAAGCAGAGAGGGCCAAATTGTCTGGGGCATTTGAAGGGGTTCCAGGAGGCAGTGAGAACCAGCATCACTTTTCCCCGCTGGCACTTTAGCTGTGGCAGCAAAATCTGGACGTTTGTCTTTTTTGCTCCAGACAGCGCCGAAAGTGAAAAAAGGTGCTTTTGAGGATAGAGTCCTCAGGAAAGCAGAGAGGGCCAAATTGTATGGGGCATTTAAAGGGGTTCCAGGAGGCAGTGAGAACCAGCATCACTTTTCCCCGCTGGCACCTTTGCTGTGGCAGCAAAAGCTGGACGTTTGTCTTTTTTGCTCCAGAGAGCGCCGAAAGTGAAAAAAGGTGCTTTTGCGGATAGAGTCCTCAGGAAAGCAGAGAGGGCCAAATTGTCTGGGGCATTTGAAGGGGTTCCAGGAGGCAGTGAGGACCAGCATCACTTTTCCCCGCTGGCACCTTTGCTGTGGCAGCAAAAGCTGGACGTTTGTCTTTTTTGCTCCAGAGAGCGCCGAAAGTGAAAAAAGGTGCTTTTGCGGTTAGAGTCCTCAGGAAAACAGAGAGGGCCAAATTGTCCGGGGCATTTGAAGGGGTTCCAGGAGGCAGTGAGGACCAGCATCACTTTTCCCCGCTGGCACTTTAGCTGTGGCAGCAAAATCTGGACGTTTGTCTTTTTTGCTCCAGAGAGCGCTGAAAGTGAAAAAAGGTGCTTTTGCGGATAGAGTCCTCAGGAAAGCAGAGAGGGCCAAATTGTCTGGGGCATTTGAAGGGGTTCCAGGAGGCAGTGAGGACCAGCACCACTTTTCCCCGCTGGCACCTTTGCTGTGGCAGCAAAAGATGAACGTTTGTCTTTTTTGCTCCAGAGAGCGCCGTAAGTGAAAAAAGGTTCATTTGAGGATAGAGTCCGCAGGAAAGCAGAGAGGGCCAAATTGTCTGGGGCATTTGAAGGGGTTCCAGGAGGCAGTGAGGACCAGCATCACTTTTCCCCGCTGGCACTTTAGCTGTGGCAGCAAAAGCTGGACGTTTGTCTTTTTTGCTCCGGAGAGCGCCGAAAGTGAAAAAAGGTTCTTTTGAGGATAGAGTCCTCAGGAAAGCAGAGAGGGCCAAATTGTCTGGGGCATTTAAAGGGGTTCAAGGAGGCAGTTAGAACCAGCATCACTTTTCCCCGCTGGCACCTTTGCTGTGGCAGCAAAAGCTAGACGTTTGTCTTTTTTGCTCCAGACAGCGCTGAAAGTGAAAAAAGGTGCTTTTGAGGATAGAGTCCTCAGGAAAGCAGAGAGGGCCAAATTGTCTGGGGCATTTGAAGGGGTTCCAGGAGGCAGTGAGGACCAGCACCACTTTTCCCCGCTGGCACCTTTGCTGTGGCAGCAAAAGCTGGACGTTTGTCTTTTTTGCTCCAGACAGCGCCGAAAGTGAAAAAAGGTGCTTTTGAGGATAGAGTCCGCAGGAAAGCAGAGAGGGCCAAATTGTATGGGCATTTGAAAAGGTTCCAGGAGGCAGTGAGAACCAGCATCACTTTCCCCGCTGGCATTTTAGCTGTGGCAGCAAAATCTGGACGTTTGTCTTTTTTGCTCCAGACAGCGCCGAAAGTGAAAAAAGGTGCTTTTGAGCATAGAGTCCTCAGGAAAGCAGAGAGGGCCAAATTGTCTGGGGCATTTGAAGGGGTTCCAGGAGGCAGTGAGGACCAGCATCACTTTTCCCCGCTGGCACTTTAGCTGTGGCAGCAAAATCTGGACGTTTGTCTTTTTTGCTCCAGACAGCGCCGAAAGTGAAAAAAGGTGCTTTTGAGGATAGAGTCCTCAGGAAAGCAGAGAGGGCCAAATTGTCTGGGGCATTTAAAGGGGTTCAAGGAGGCAGTTAGAACCAGCATCACTTTTCCCCGCTGGCACCTTTGCTGTGGCAGCAAAAGCTGGACGTTTGTCTTTTTTGCTCCAGACAGCGCCGAAAGTGAAAAAAGGTGCTTTTGAGGATAGAGTCCTCAGGAAAGCAGAGAGGGCCAAATTGTGTGGGGCATTTGAAGGGGTTCCAGGAGGCAGTGAGGACCAGCACCACTTTTCCCCGCTGGCACCTTTGCTGTGGCAGCAAAAGCTGGACGTTTGTCTTTTTTGCTCCAGACAGCGCCGAAAGTGAAAAAAGGTGCTTTTGCGGACAGAGTCCTCAGGAAAGCAGAGAGGGCCAAATTGTCTGGGGCATTTGAAGGGGTTCCAGGAGGCAGTGAGGACCAGCACCACTTTTCCCCGCTGGCACTTTTACTGTGGCAGCAAAAGCTGGACGTTTGTCTTTTTTGCTCCAGAGAGCGCCGAAAGTGAAAAAAGGTGCTTTTGAGGATAGAGTCCTCAGGAAAGCAGAGAGGGCCAAATTGTATGGGGCATTTGAAGGGGTTCCAGGAGGCAGTGAGGACCAGCATCACTTTTCCCCGCTGGCACTTTAGCTGTAACAGCAAAAGCTGGACGTTTGTCTTTTTTGCTCCCGACAGCGCCGAAAGTGAAAAAAGGTGCTTTTGAGGATAGAGTCCGCAGGAAAGCAGAGAGGGCCAAATTGTATGGGCATTTGAAGGGGTTCCAGGAGGCAGTGAGAACCAGCATCACTTTCCCCGCTGGCATTTTAGCTGTGGCAGCAAAATCTGGACGTTTGTCTTTTTTGCTCCAGAGAGCGCCGAAAGTGAAAAAAGGTGCTTTTGAGGATAGAGTCCGCAGGAAAGCAGAGAGGGCCAAATTGTCTGGGGCATTTTAAGGGGTTCCAGGAGGCAGTGAGGACCAGCATCACTTTTCCCCGCTGGCACCTTTGCTGTGGCAGCAAAAGCTGGACGTTTGTCTTTTTTGCTCCAGAGAGCGCCGAAATTGAAAAAAGGTGCTTTTGAGGATAGAGCCCTCAGGAAAGCAGAGAGGGCCAAATTGTCTGGGGCATTTGAAGGGGTTCCAGGAGGCAGTGAGGACCAGCATCACTTTTCCCCGCTGGCACCTTTGCTGTGGCAGCAAAAGCTGGACGTTTGTCTTTTTTGCTCCAGAGAGCGCCGAAAGTGAAAAAAGGTGCTTTTGAGGATAGAGTCCTCAGGAAAGCAGAGAGGGCCAAATTGTCTGGGGCATTTGAAGGGGTTCCAGGAGGCAGTGAGGACCAGCATCACTTTTCCCCGCTGGCACCTTTGCTGTGGCAGCAAAAGCTGGACGTTTGTCTTTTTTGCTCCAGAGAGCGCCGAAAGTGAAAAAAGGTGCTTTTGAGGATAGAGTCCTCAGGAAAGCAGAGAGGGCCAAATTGTCTGGGGCATTTGAACGGGTTCCAGGAGGCAGTGTGGACCAGCATCACTTTTCCCCGCTGGCACTTTAGCTGTAACAGCAAAATCTGGACGTTTGTCTTTTTTGCTCCAGACAGCGCCGAAAGTGAAAAAAGGTGCTTTTGAGCATAGAGTCCTCAGGAAAGCAGAGAGGGCCAAATTGTCTGGGGCATTTGAAGGGGTTCCAGGAGGCAGTGAGGACCAGCATCACTTTTCCCCGCTGGCACTTTAGCTGTGGCAGCAAAATCTGGACGTTTGTCTTTTTTGCTCCAGACAGCGCCGAAAGTGAAAAAAGGTGCTTTTGAGGATAGAGTCCGCAGGAAAGCAGAGAGGGCCAAATTGTATGGGCATTTGAAAAGGTTCCAGGAGGCAGTGAGAACCAGCATCACTTTCCCCGCTGGCATTTTAGCTGTGGCAGCAAAATCTGGACGTTTGTCTTTTTTGCTCCAGACAGCGCCGAAAGTGAAAAAAGGTGCTTTTGAGCATAGAGTCCTCAGGAAAGCAGAGAGGGCCAAATTGTCTGGGGCATTTGAAGGGGTTCAAGGAGGCAGTGAGGACCAGCATCACTTTTCCCCGCTGGCACTTTAGCTGTGGCAGCAAAATCTGGACGTTTGTCTTTTTTGCTCCAGACAGCGCCGAAAGTGAAAAAAGGTGCTTTTGAGGATAGAGTCCTCAGGAAAGCAGAGAGGGCCAAATTGTCTGGGGCATTTAAAGGGGTTCAAGGAGGCAGTTAGAACCAGCATCACTTTTCCCCGCTGGCACCTTTGCTGTGGCAGCAAAAGCTGGACGTTTGTCTTTTTTGCTCCAGACAGCGCCGAAATTGAAAAAAGGTGCTTTTGAGGATAGAGTCCTCAGGAAAGCAGAGAGGGCCAAATTGTGTGGGGCATTTGAAGGGGTTCCAGGAGGCAGTGAGGACCAGCACCACTTTTCCCCGCTGGCACCTTTGCTGTGGCAGCAAAAGCTGGACGTTTGTCTTTTTTGCTCCAGACAGCGCCGAAAGTGAAAAAAGGTGCTTTTGCGGACAGAGTCCTCAGGAAAGCAGAGAGGGCCAAATTGTCTGGGGCATTTAAAGGGGTTCAAGGAGGCAGTTAGAACCAGCATCACTTTTCCCCGCTGGCACCTTTGCTGTGGCAGCAAAAGCTGGACGTTTGTCTTTTTTGCTCCAGACAGCGCCGAAATTGAAAGAAGGTGCTTTTGAGGATAGAGTCCTCAGGAAAGCAGAGAGGGCCAAATTGTCTGGGGCATTTGAAGGGGTTCCAGGAGGCAGTGAGGACCAGCATCACTTTTCCCCGCTGGCACTTTAGCTGTAACAGCAAAAGCTGGACGTTTGTCTTTTTTGCTCCGGACAGCGCCGAAATTGAAAAAAGGTGCTTTTGAGGATAGAGTCCTCAGGAAAGCAGAGAGGTCCAAATTGTCTGGGGCATTTGAAAAGGTTCCAGGAGGCAGTGAGAACCAGCATCACTTTTCCCCGCTGGCACTTTAGCTGTGGCAGCAAAATCTGGACGTTTGTCTTTTTTGCTCCAGACAGCGCCGAAAGTGAAAAAAGGTGCTTTTGAGGATAGAGTCCGCAGGAAAGCAGAGAGGGCCAAATTGTCTGGGGCATTTTAAGGGGTTCCAGGAGGCAGTGAGGACCAGCATCACTTTTCCCCGCTGGCACCTTTGCTGTGGCAGCAAAAGCTGGACGTTTGTCTTTTTTGCTCCAGAGAGCGCCAAAAGTGAAAAAAGGTGCTTTTGAGGACAGAGTCCTCAGGAAAGCAGAGAGGGCCAAATTGTCTGGGGCATTTGAAGGGGTTCCAGGAGGCAGTGAGGACCAGCATCACTTTTCCCCGCTGGCACTTTAGCTGTGGCAGCAAAAGCTGGACGTTTGTCTTTTTTGCTCCAGACAGCGCCGAAAGTGAAAAAAGGTGCTTTTGAGGATAGAGTCCTCAGGAAAGCAGAGAGGGCCAAATTGTCTGGGGCATTTGAACGGGTTCCAGGAGGCAGTGAGGACCAGCATCACTTTTCCCCGCTGGCACTTTAGCTGTGGCAGCAAAATCTGGACGTTTGTCTTTTTTGCTCCAGACAGCGCCGAAAGTGAAAAAAGGTGCTTTTGAGCATAGAGTCCTCAGGAAAGCAGAGAGGGCCAAATTGTCTGGGGCATTTGAAGGGGTTCCAGGAGGCAGTGAGAACCAGCATCACTTTTCCCCGCTGGCACTTTAGCTGTGGCAGCAAAATCTGGACGTTTGTCTTTTTTGCTCCAGACAGCGCCGAAAGTGAAAAAAGGTGCTTTTGAGGATAGAGTCCTCAGGAAAGCAGAGAGGGCCAAATTGTATGGGGCATTTAAAGGGGTTCCAGGAGGCAGTGAGAACCAGCATCACTTTTCCCCGCTGGCACCTTTGCTGTGGCAGCAAAAGCTGGACGTTTGTCTTTTTTGCTCCAGAGAGCGCCGAAAGTGAAAAAAGGTGCTTTTGCGGATAGAGTCCTCAGGAAAGCAGAGAGGGCCAAATTGTCTGGGGCATTTGAAGGGGTTCCAGGAGGCAGTGAGGACCAGCATCACTTTTCCCCGCTGGCACCTTTGCTGTGGCAGCAAAAGCTGGACGTTTGTCTTTTTTGCTCCAGAGAGCGCCGAAAGTGAAAAAAGGTGCTTTTGCGGTTAGAGTCCTCAGGAAAACAGAGAGGGCCAAATTGTCCGGGGCATTTGAAGGGGTTCCAGGAGGCAGTGAGGACCAGCATCACTTTTCCCCGCTGGCACTTTAGCTGTGGCAGCAAAATCTGGACGTTTGTCTTTTTTGCTCCAGAGAGCGCTGAAAGTGAAAAAAGGTGCTTTTGCGGATAGAGTCCTCAGGAAAGCAGAGAGGGCCAAATTGTCTGGGGCATTTGAAGGGGTTCCAGGAGGCAGTGAGGACCAGCACCACTTTTCCCCGCTGGCACCTTTGCTGTGGCAGCAAAAGATGAACGTTTGTCTTTTTTGCTCCAGAGAGCGCCGTAAGTGAAAAAAGGTTCATTTGAGGATAGAGTCCGCAGGAAAGCAGAGAGGGCCAAATTGTCTGGGGCATTTGAAGGGGTTCCAGGAGGCAGTGAGGACCAGCATCACTTTTCCCCGCTGGCACTTTAGCTGTGGCAGCAAAAGCTGGACGTTTGTCTTTTTTGCTCCGGAGAGCGCCGAAAGTGAAAAAAGGTTCTTTTGAGGATAGAGTCCTCAGGAAAGCAGAGAGGGCCAAATTGTCTGGGGCATTTAAAGGGGTTCAAGGAGGCAGTTAGAACCAGCATCACTTTTCCCCGCTGGCACCTTTGCTGTGGCAGCAAAAGCTAGACGTTTGTCTTTTTTGCTCCAGACAGCGCTGAAAGTGAAAAAAGGTGCTTTTGAGGATAGAGTCCTCAGGAAAGCAGAGAGGGCCAAATTGTCTGGGGCATTTGAAGGGGTTCCAGGAGGCAGTGAGGACCAGCACCACTTTTCCCCGCTGGCACCTTTGCTGTGGCAGCAAAAGCTGGACGTTTGTCTTTTTTGCTCCAGACAGCGCCGAAAGTGAAAAAAGGTGCTTTTGAGGACAGAGTCCTCAGGAAAGCAGAGAGGGCCAAATTGTCTGGGGCATTTAAAGGGGTTCAAGGAGGCAGTTAGAACCAGCATCACTTTTCCCCGCTGGCACCTTTGCTGTGGCAGCAAAAGCTGGACGTTTGTCTTTTTTGCTCCAGACAGCGCCGAAATTGAAAAAAGGTGCTTTTGCGGATAGAGTCCTCAGGAAAGCAGAGAGGGCCAAATTGTCTGGGGCATTTGAACGGGTTCCAGGAGGCAGTGAGGACCAGCATCACTTTTCCCCGCTGGCACTTTAGCTGTAACAGCAAAAGCTGGACGTTTGTCTTTTTTGCTCCAGACAGCGCCGAAATTGAAAAAAGGTGCTTTTGAGGATAGAGTCCTCAGGAAAGCAGAGAGGGCCAAATTGTCTGGGGCATTTGAAAAGGTTCCAGGAGGCAGTGAGAACCAGCATCACTTTTCCCCGCTGGCACTTTAGCTGTGGCAGCAAAATCTGGACGTTTGTCTTTTTTGCTCCAGACAGCGCCGAAAGTGAAAAAAGGTGCTTTTGAGGATAGAGTCCGCAGGAAAGCAGAGAGGGCCAAATTGTCTGGGGCATTTGAAGGGGTTCCAGGAGGCAGTGAGGACCAGCATCACTTTTCCCCGCTGGCACCTTTGCTGTGGCAGCAAAAGCTGGACGTTTGTCTTTTTTGCTCCAGAGAGCGCCAAAAGTGAAAAAAGGTGCTTTTGAGGATAGAGTCCTCAGGAAAGCAGAGAGGGCCAAATTGTCTGGGGCATTTGAAGGGGTTCCAGGAGGCAGTGAGGACCAGCATCACTTTTCCCCGCTGGCACTTTAGCTGTGGCAGCAAAAGCTGGACGTTTGTCTTTTTTGCTCCAGAGAGCGCCGAAAGTGAAAAAAGGTGCTTTTGAGGATAGAGTCCTCAGGAAAGCAGAGAGGGCCAAATTGTATGGGGCATTTGAAGGGGTTCCAGGAGGCAGTGAGGACCAGCATCACTTTTCCCCGCTGGCACCTTTGCTGTGGCAGCAAAAGCTGGACGTTTGTCTTTTTTGCTCCAGAGAGCGCCGAAAGTGAAAAAAGGTGCTTTTGAGGATAGAGTCCTCAGGAAAGCAGAGAGGGCCAAATTGTCTGGGGCATTTGAAGGGGTTCCAGGAGGCAGTGAGAACCAGCATCACTTTTCCCCGCTGGCACTTTAGCTGTGGCAGCAAAATCTGGACGTTTGTCTTTTTTGCTCCAGACAGCGCCGAAAGTGAAAAAAGGTGCTTTTGAGGATAGAGTCCTCAGGAAAGCAGAGAGGGCCAAATTGTATGGGGCATTTAAAGGGGTTCCAGGAGGCAGTGAGAACCAGCATCACTTTTCCCCGCTGGCACCTTTGCTGTGGCAGCAAAAGCTGGACGTTTTTCTTTTTTGCTCCAGAGAGCGCCGAAAGTGAAAAAAGGTGCTTTTGCGGTTAGAGTCCTCAGGAAAACAGAGAGGGCCAAATTGTCCGGGGCATTTGAAGGGGTTCCAGGAGGCAGTGAGGACCAGCATCACTTTTCCCCGCTGGCACTTTAGCTGTGGCAGCAAAATCTGGACGTTTGTCTTTTTTGCTCCAGACAGCGCCGAAAGTGAAAAAAGGTGCTTTTGAGGATAGAGTCCTCAGGAAAGCAGAGAGGGCCAAATTGTCTGGGGCATTTGAAGGGGTTCCAGGAGGCAGTGAGGACCAGCACCACTTTTCCCCGCTGGCACCTTTGCTGTGGCAGCAAAAGATGGACGTTTCTCTTTTTTGCTCCAGACAGCGCCGAAAGTGAAAAAAGGTGCTTTGCGGTTAGAGTCCTCAGGAAAACAGAGAGGGCCAAATTGTCTGGGGCATTTGAAGTTGTTCCAGGAGGCAGTGAGGACCAGCATCACTTTTCCCCGCTGGCACTTTAGCTGTGGCAGCAAAAGCTGGACGTTTGTCTTTTTTGCTCCAGACAGCGCCGAAAGTGAAAAAAGGTGCTTTTGAGGATAGAGTCCTCAGGAAAGCAGAGAGGGCCAAATTGTCTGGGGCATTTGAAGGGGTTCCAGGAGGCAGTGAGGACCAGCATCACTTTTCCCCGCTGGCACCTTTGCTATGGCAGCAAAAGCTGGACGTTTGTCTTTTTTGCTCCAGAGAGCGCCGAAAGTGAAAAAAGGTGCTTTTGCGGATAGAGTCCTCTAGAAAGCAGAGAGGGCCAAATTGTCTGGGGCATTTGAAGGGGTTCCAGGAGGCAGTGAGGACCAGCATCACTTTTCCCCGCTGGCACTTTAGCTGTGGCAGCAAAAGCTGGACGTTTGTCTTTTTTGCTCCAGACAGCGCCGAAAGTGAAAAAAGGTGCTTTTGCGGATAGAGTCCTCAGGAAAGCAGAGAGGGCCAAATTGTCTGGGGCATTTGAAGGGGTTCCAGGAGGCAGTGAGGACCAGCATCACTTTTCCCCGCTGGCACTTTAGCTGTAACAGCAAAAGCTGGACGTTTGTCTTTTTTGCTCCAGACAGCGCCGAAAGTGAAAAAAGGTGCTTTTGAGGATAGAGTCCTCAGGAAAGCAGAGAGGGCCAAATTGTCTGGGGCATTTGAAAAGGTTCCAGGAGGCAGTGAGAACCAGCATCACTTTTCCCCGCTGGCACTTTAGCTGTGGCAGCAAAATCTGGACGTTTGTCTTTTTTGCTCCAGACAGCGCCGAAAGTGAAAAAAGGTGCTTTTGAGGATAGAGTCCGCAGGAAAGCAGAGAGGGCCAAATTGTCTGGGGCATTTGAAGGGGTTCCAGGAGGCAGTGAGGACCAGCATCACTTTTCCCCGCTGGCACCTTTGCTGTGGCAGCAAAAGCTGGACGTTTGTCTTTTTTGCTCCAGAGAGCGCCAAAAGTGAAAAAAGGTGCTTTTGAGGATAGAGTCCTCAGGAAAGCAGAGAGGGCCAAATTGTCTGGGGCATTTGAAGGGGTTCCAGGAGGCAGTGAGGACCAGCATCACTTTTCCCCGCTGGCACTTTAGCTGTGGCAGCAAAAGCTGGACGTTTGTCTTTTTTGCTCCAGAGAGCGCCGAAAGTGAAAAAAGGTGCTTTTGAGGATAGAGTCCTCAGGAAAGCAGAGAGGGCCAAATTGTCTGGGGCATTTGAAGGGGTTCCAGGAGGCAGTGAGGACCAGCATCACTTTTCCCCGCTGGCACTTTAGCTGTGGCGGCAAAAGCTGGACGTTTGTCTTTTTTGCTCCAGACAGCGCCGAAAGTGAAAAAAGGTGCTTTTGCGGATAGAGTCCTCAGGAAAGCAGAGAGGGCCAAATTGTCTGGGGCATTTGAAGGGGTTCCAGGAGGCAGTGAGGACCAGCATCACTTTTCCCCGCTGGCACTTTAGCTGTAACAGCAAAAGCTGGACGTTTGTCTTTTTTGCTCCAGACAGCGCCGAAAGTGAAAAAAGGTGCTTTTGAGGATAGAGTCCTCAGGAAAGCAGAGAGGGCCAAATTGTCTGGGGCATTTGAAAAGGTTCCAGGAGGCAGTGAGAACCAGCATCACTTTTCCCCGCTGGCACTTTAGCTGTGGCAGCAAAATCTGGACGTTTGTCTTTTTTGCTCCAGACAGCGCCGAAAGTGAAAAAAGGTGCTTTTGAGGATAGAGTCCGCAGGAAAGCAGAGAGGGCCAAATTGTCTGGGGCATTTGAAGGGGTTCCAGGAGGCAGTGAGGACCAGCATCACTTTTCCCCGCTGGCACTTTAGCTGTGGCAGCAAAAGCTGGACGTTTGTCTTTTTTGCTCCAGAGAGCGCCGAAAGTGAAAAAAGGTGCTTTTGAGGATAGAGTCCTCAGGAAAGCAGAGAGGGCCAAATTGTATGGGGCATTTGAAGGGGTTCCAGGAGGCAGTGAGGACCAGCATCACTTTTCCCCGCTGGCACCTTTGCTGTGGCAGCAAAAGCTGGACGTTTGTCTTTTTTGCTCCAGAGAGCGCCGAAAGTGAAAAAAGGTGCTTTTGAGGATAGAGTCCTCAGGAAAGCAGAGAGGGCCAAATTGTCTGGGGCATTTGAAGGGGTTCCAGGAGGCAGTGAGAACCAGCATCACTTTTCCCCGCTGGCACTTTAGCTGTGGCAGCAAAATCTGGACGTTTGTCTTTTTTGCTCCAGACAGCGCCGAAAGTGAAAAAAGGTGCTTTTGAGGATAGAGTCCTCAGGAAAGCAGAGAGGGCCAAATTGTATGGGGCATTTAAAGGGGTTCCAGGAGGCAGTGAGAACCAGCATCACTTTTCCCCGCTGGCACCTTTGCTGTGGCAGCAAAAGCTGGACGTTTTTCTTTTTTGCTCCAGAGAGCGCCGAAAGTGAAAAAAGGTGCTTTTGCGGTTAGAGTCCTCAGGAAAACAGAGAGGGCCAAATTGTCCGGGGCATTTGAAGGGGTTCCAGGAGGCAGTGAGGACCAGCATCACTTTTCCCCGCTGGCACTTTAGCTGTGGCAGCAAAATCTGGACGTTTGTCTTTTTTGCTCCAGACAGCGCCGAAAGTGAAAAAAGGTGCTTTTGAGGATAGAGTCCTCAGGAAAGCAGAGAGGGCCAAATTGTCTGGGGCATTTGAAGGGGTTCCAGGAGGCAGTGAGGACCAGCATCACTTTTCCCCGCTGGCACCTTTGCTATGGCAGCAAAAGCTGGACGTTTGTCTTTTTTGCTCCAGAGAGCGCCGAAAGTGAAAAAAGGTGCTTTTGCGGATAGAGTCCTCAGGAAAGCAGAGAGGGCCAAATTGTCTGGGGCATTTGAAGGGGTTCCAGGAGGCAGTGAGGACCAGCATCACTTTTCCCCGCTGGCACTTTAGCTGTGGCAGCAAAATCTGGACGTTTGTCGTTTTTGCTCCAGAGAGCGCCGAAAGTGAAAAAACGTGCTTTTGCGGATAGAGTCCTCAGGAAAGCAGAGAGGGCCAAATTGTCTGGGGCATTTGAAGGGGTTCCAGGAGGCAGTGAGGACCAGCACCACTTTTCCCCGCTGGCACCTTTGCTGTGGCAGCAAAAGATGGACGTTTCTCTTTTTTGCTCCAGACAGCGCCGAAAGTGAAAAAAGGTGCTTTTGCGGTTAGAGTCCTCAGGAAAACAGAGAGGGCCAAATTGTCTGGGGCATTTGAAGTTGTTCCAGGAGGCAGTGAGGACCAGCATCACTTTTCCCCGCTGGCACTTTAGCTGTGGCAGCAAAAGCTGGACGTTTGTCTTTTTTGCTCCAGACAGCGCCGAAAGTGAAAAAAGGTGCTTTTGAGGATAGAGTCCTCAGGAAAGCAGAGAGGGCCAAATTGTCTGGGGCATTTGAAGGGGTTCCAGGAGGCAGTGAGGACCAGCATCACTTTTCCCCGCTGGCACCTTTGCTATGGCAGCAAAAGCTGGACGTTTGTCTTTTTTGCTCCAGAGAGCGCCGAAAGTGAAAAAAGGTGCTTTTGCGGATAGAGTCCTCTAGAAAGCAGAGAGGGCCAAATTGTCTGGGGCATTTGAAGGGGTTCCAGGAGGCAGTGAGGACCAGCATCACTTTTCCCCGCTGGCACTTTAGCTGTGGCAGCAAAAGCTGGACGTTTGTCTTTTTTGCTCCAGACAGCGCCGAAAGTGAAAAAAGGTGCTTTTGCGGATAGAGTCCTCAGGAAAGCAGAGAGGGCCAAATTGTCTGGGGCATTTGAAGGGGTTCCAGGAGGCAGTGAGGACCAGCATCACTTTTCCCCGCTGGCACTTTAGCTGTAACAGCAAAAGCTGGACGTTTGTCTTTTTTGCTCCAGACAGCGCCGAAAGTGAAAAAAGGTGCTTTTGAGGATAGAGTCCTCAGGAAAGCAGAGAGGGCCAAATTGTCTGGGGCATTTGAAAAGGTTCCAGGAGGCAGTGAGAACCAGCATCACTTTTCCCCGCTGGCACTTTAGCTGTGGCAGCAAAATCTGGACGTTTGTCTTTTTTGCTCCAGACAGCGCCGAAAGTGAAAAAAGGTGCTTTTGAGGATAGAGTCCGCAGGAAAGCAGAGAGGGCCAAATTGTCTGGGGCATTTGAAGGGGTTCCAGGAGGCAGTGAGGACCAGCATCACTTTTCCCCGCTGGCACCTTTGCTGTGGCAGCAAAAGCTGGACGTTTGTCTTTTTTGCTCCAGAGAGCGCCAAAAGTGAAAAAAGGTGCTTTTGAGGATAGAGTCCTCAGGAAAGCAGAGAGGGCCAAATTGTCTGGGGCATTTGAAGGGGTTCCAGGAGGCAGTGAGGACCAGCATCACTTTTCCCCGCTGGCACTTTAGCTGTGGCAGCAAAAGCTGGACGTTTGTCTTTTTTGCTCCAGAGAGCGCCGAAAGTGAAAAAAGGTGCTTTTGAGGATAGAGTCCTCAGGAAAGCAGAGAGGGCCAAATTGTCTGGGGCATTTGAAGGGGTTCCAGGAGGCAGTGAGGACCAGCATCACTTTTCCCCGCTGGCACTTTAGCTGTGGCAGCAAAAGCTGGACGTTTGTCTTTTTTGCTCCAGACAGCGCCGAAAGTGAAAAAAGGTGCTTTTGAGCATAGAGTCCTCAGGAAAGCAGAGAGGGCCAAATTGTCTGGGGCATTTGAAGGGGTTCCAGGAGGCAGTGAGGACCAGCATCACTTTTCCCCGCTGGCACTTTAGCTGTAACAGCAAAAGCTGGACGTTTGTCTTTTTTGCTCCAGACAGCGCCGAAAGTGAAAAAAGGTGCTTTTGAGGATAGAGTCCTCAGGAAAGCAGAGAGGGCCAAATTGTATGGGGCATTTGAAAAGGTTCCAGGAGGCAGTGAGAACCAGCATCACTTTTCCCCGCTGGCACTTTAGCTGTGGCAGCAAAATCTGGACGTTTGTCTTTTTTGCTCCAGACAGCGCCGAAAGTGAAAAAAGGTGCTTTTGAGGATAGAGTCCGCAGGAAAGCAGAGAGGGCCAAATTGTCTGGGGCATTTGAAGGGGTTCCAGGAGGCAGTGACGACCAGCATCACTTTTCCCCGCTGGCACCTTTGCTGTGGCAGCAAAAGCTGGACGTTTGTCTTTTTTGCTCCAGAGAGCGCCAAAAGTGAAAAAAGGTGCTTTTGAGGATAGAGTCCTCAGGAAAGCAGAGAGGGCCAAATTGTCTGGGGCATTTGAAGGGGTTCCAGGAGGCAGTGAGGACCAGCATCACTTTTCCCCGCTGGCACTTTAGCTGTGGCAGCAAAAGCTGGACGTTTGTCTTTTTTGCTCCAGAGAGCGCCGAAAGTGAAAAAAGGTGCTTTTGAGGATAGAGTCCTCAGGAAAGCAGAGAGGGCCAAATTGTATGGGGCATTTGAAGGGGTTCCAGGAGGCAGTGAGGACCAGCATCACTTTTCCCTGCTGGCACCTTTGCTGTGGCAGCAAAAGCTGGACGTTTGTCTTTTTTGCTCCAGAGAGCGCCGAAAGTGAAAAAAGGTGCTTTTGAGGATAGAGTCCTCAGGAAAGCAGAGAGGGCCAAATTGTCTGGGGCATTTGAAGGGGTTCCAGGAGGCAGTGAGAACCAGCATCACTTTTCCCCGCTGGCACTTTAGCTGTGGCAGCAAAATCTGGACGTTTGTCTTTTTTGCTCCAGACAGCGCCGAAAGTGAAAAAAGGTGCTTTTGAGGATAGAGTCCTCAGGAAAGCAGAGAGGGCCAAATTGTATGGGGCATTTAAAGGGGTTCCAGGAGGCAGTGAGAACCAGCATCACTTTTCCCCGCTGGCACCTTTGCTGTGGCAGCAAAAGCTGGACGTTTTTCTTTTTTGCTCCAGAGAGCGCCGAAAGTGAAAAAAGGTGCTTTTGCGGTTAGAGTCCTCAGGAAAACAGAGAGGGCCAAATTGTCCGGGGCATTTGAAGGGGTTCCAGGAGGCAGTGAGGACCAGCATCACTTTTCCCCGCTGGCACTTTAGCTGTGGCAGCAAAATCTGGACGTTTGTCTTTTTTGCTCCAGACAGCGCCGAAAGTGAAAAAAGGTGCTTTTGAGGATAGAGTCCTCAGGAAAGCAGAGAGGGCCAAATTGTCTGGGGCATTTGAAGGGGTTCCAGGAGGCAGTGAGGACCAGCATCACTTTTCCCCGCTGGCACCTTTGCTATGGCAGCAAAAGCTGGACGTTTGTCTTTTTTGCTCCAGAGAGCGCCGAAAGTGAAAAAAGGTGCTTTTGCGGATAGAGTCCTCAGGAAAGCAGAGAGGGCCAAATTGTATGGGGCATTTGAAGGGGTTCCAGGAGGCAGTGAGGACCAGCATCACTTTTCCCCGCTGGCACTTTAGCTGTGGCAGCAAAATCTGGACGTTTGTCGTTTTTGCTCCAGAGAGCGCCGAAAGTGAAAAAACGTGCTTTTGCGGATAGAGTCCTCAGGAAAGCAGAGAGGGCCAAATTGTCTGGGGCATTTGAAGGGGTTCCAGGAGGCAGTGAGGACCAGCACCACTTTTCCCCGCTGGCACCTTTGCTGTGGCAGCAAAAGATGGACGTTTGTCTTTTTTGCTCCAGACAGCGCCGAAAGTGAAAAAAGGTGCTTTTGCGGTTAGAGTCCTCAGGAAAACAGAGAGGGCCAAATTGTCTGGGGCATTTGAAGTTGTTCCAGGAGGCAGTGAGGACCAGCATCACTTTTCCCCGCTGGCACTTTAGCTGTGGCAGCAAAAGCTGGACGTTTGTCTTTTTTGCTCCAGACAGCGCCGAAAGTGAAAAAAGGTGCTTTTGAGGATAGAGTCCTCAGGAAAGCAGAGAGGGCCAAATTGTCTGGGGCATTTGAAGGGGTTCCAGGAGGCAGTGAGGACCAGCATCACTTTTCCCCGCTGGCACTTTAGCTGTAACAGCAAAAGCTGGACGTTTGTCTTTTTTGCTCCCGACAGCGCCGAAAGTGAAAAAAGGTGCTTTTGAGGATAGAGTCCGCAGGAAAGCAGAGAGGGCCAAATTGTATGGGCATTTGAAGGGGTTCCAGGAGGCAGTGAGAACCAGCATCACTTTCCCCGCTGGCATTTTAGCTGTGGCAGCAAAATCTGGACGTTTGTCTTTTTTGCTCCAGAGAGCGCCGAAAGTGAAAAAAGGTGCTTTTGAGGATAGAGTCCGCAGGAAAGCAGAGAGGGCCAAATTGTCTGGGGCATTTTAAGGGGTTCCAGGAGGCAGTGAGGACCAGCATCACTTTTCCCCGCTGGCACCTTTGCTGTGGCAGCAAAAGCTGGACGTTTGTCTTTTTTGCTCCAGAGAGCGCCGAAATTGAAAAAAGGTGCTTTTGAGGATAGAGCCCTCAGGAAAGCAGAGAGGGCCAAATTGTCTGGGGCATTTGAAGGGGTTCCAGGAGGCAGTGAGGACCAGCATCACTTTTCCCCGCTGGCACCTTTGCTGTGGCAGCAAAAGCTGGACGTTTGTCTTTTTTGCTCCAGAGAGCGCCGAAAGTGAAAAAAGGTGCTTTTGAGGATAGAGTCCTCAGGAAAGCAGAGAGGGCCAAATTGTCTGGGGCATTTGAAGGGGTTCCAGGAGGCAGTGAGGACCAGCATCACTTTTCCCCGCTGGCACCTTTGCTGTGGCAGCAAAAGCTGGACGTTTGTCTTTTTTGCTCCGGAGAGCGCCGAAAGTGAAAAAAGGTTCTTTTGAGGATAGAGTCCTCAGGAAAGCAGAGAGGGCCAAATTGTCTGGGGCATTTAAAGGGGTTCAAGGAGGCAGTTAGAACCAGCATCACTTTTCCCCGCTGGCACCTTTGCTGTGGCAGCAAAAGCTAGACGTTTGTCTTTTTTGCTCCAGACAGCGCTGAAAGTGAAAAAAGGTGCTTTTGAGGATAGAGTCCTCAGGAAAGCAGAGAGGGCCAAATTGTCTGGGGCATTTGAAGGGGTTCCAGGAGGCAGTGAGGACCAGCACCACTTTTCCCCGCTGGCACCTTTGCTGTGGCAGCAAAAGCTGGACGTTTGTCTTTTTTGCTCCAGACAGCGCCGAAAGTGAAAAAAGGTGCTTTTGAGGACAGAGTCCTCAGGAAAGCAGAGAGGGCCAAATTGTCTGGGGCATTTAAAGGGGTTCAAGGAGGCAGTTAGAACCAGCATCACTTTTCCCCGCTGGCACCTTTGCTGTGGCAGCAAAAGCTGGACGTTTGTCTTTTTTGCTCCAGACAGCGCCGAAATTGAAAAAAGGTGCTTTTGCGGATAGAGTCCTCAGGAAAGCAGAGAGGGCCAAATTGTCTGGGGCATTTGAACGGGTTCCAGGAGGCAGTGAGGACCAGCATCACTTTTCCCCGCTGGCACTTTAGCTGTAACAGCAAAAGCTGGACGTTTGTCTTTTTTGCTCCAGACAGCGCCGAAATTGAAAAAAGGTGCTTTTGAGGATAGAGTCCTCAGGAAAGCAGAGAGGGCCAAATTGTCTGGGGCATTTGAAAAGGTTCCAGGAGGCAGTGAGAACCAGCATCACTTTTCCCCGCTGGCACTTTAGCTGTGGCAGCAAAATCTGGACGTTTGTCTTTTTTGCTCCAGACAGCGCCGAAAGTGAAAAAAGGTGCTTTTGAGGATAGAGTCCGCAGGAAAGCAGAGAGGGCCAAATTGTCTGGGGCATTTGAAGGGGTTCCAGGAGGCAGTGAGGACCAGCATCACTTTTCCCCGCTGGCACCTTTGCTGTGGCAGCAAAAGCTGGACGTTTGTCTTTTTTGCTCCAGAGAGCGCCAAAAGTGAAAAAAGGTGCTTTTGAGGATAGAGTCCTCAGGAAAGCAGAGAGGGCCAAATTGTCTGGGGCATTTGAAGGGGTTCCAGGAGGCAGTGAGGACCAGCATCACTTTTCCCCGCTGGCACTTTAGCTGTGGCAGCAAAAGCTGGACGTTTGTCTTTTTTGCTCCAGAGAGCGCCGAAAGTGAAAAAAGGTGCTTTTGAGGATAGAGTCCTCAGGAAAGCAGAGAGGGCCAAATTGTATGGGGCATTTGAAGGGGTTCCAGGAGGAAGTGAGGACCAGCATCACTTTTCCCCGCTGGCACCTTTGCTGTGGCAGCAAAAGCTGGACGTTTGTCTTTTTTGCTCCAGAGAGCGCCGAAAGTGAAAAAAGGTGCTTTTGAGGATAGAGTCCTCAGGAAAGCAGAGAGGGCCAAATTGTCTGGGGCATTTGAAGGGGTTCCAGGAGGCAGTGAGAACCAGCATCACTTTTCCCCGCTGGCACTTTAGCTGTGGCAGCAAAATCTGGACGTTTGTCTTTTTTGCTCCAGACAGAGCCGAAAGTGAAAAAAGGTGCTTCTGAGGATAGAGTCCTCAGGAAAGCAGAGAGGGCCAAATTGTATGGGGCATTTAAAGGGGTTCCAGGAGGCAGTGAGAACCAGCATCACTTTTCCCCGCTGGCACCTTTGCTGTGGCAGCAAAAGCTGGACCGTTTTTCTTTTTTGCTCCAGAGAGCGCCGAAAGTGAAAAAAGGTGCTTTTGCGGTTAGAGTCCTCAGGAAAACAGAGAGGGCCAAATTGTCCGGGGCATTTGAAGGGGTTCCAGGAGGCAGTGAGGACCAGCATCACTTTTCCCCGCTGGCACTTTAGCTGTGGCAGCAAAATCTGGACGTTTGTCTTTTTTGCTCCAGACAGCGCCGAAAGTGAAAAAAGGTGCTTTTGAGGATAGAGTCCTCAGGAAAGCAGAGAGGGCCAAATTGTCTGGGGCATTTGAAGGGGTTCCAGGAGGCAGTGAGGACCAGCATCACTTTTCCCCGCTGGCACCTTTGCTATGGCAGCAAAAGCTGGACGTTTGTCTTTTTTGCTCCAGAGAGCGCCGAAAGTGAAAAAAGGTGCTTTTGCGGATAGAGTCCTCAGGAAAGCAGAGAGGGGCCAAATTGTCTGGGGCATTTGAAGGGGTTCCAGGAGGCAGTGAGGACCAGCATCACTTTTCCCCGCTGGCACTTTAGCTGTGGCAGCAAAATCTGGACGTTTGTCGTTTTTGCTCCAGAGAGCGCCGAAAGTGAAAAAACGTGCTTTTGCGGATAGAGTCCTCAGGAAAGCAGAGAGGGCCAAATTGTCTGGGGCATTTGAAGGGGTTCCAGGAGGCAGTGAGGACCAGCACCACTTTTCCCCGCTGGCACCTTTGCTGTGGCAGCAAAAGATGGACGTTTCTCTTTTTTGCTCCAGACAGCGCCGAAAGTGAAAAAAGGTGCTTTTGCGGTTAGAGTCCTCAGGAAAACAGAGAGGGCCAAATTGTCTGGGGCATTTGAAGTTGTTCCAGGAGGCAGTGAGGACCAGCATCACTTTTCCCCGCTGGCACTTTAGCTGTGGCAGCAAAAGCTGGACGTTTGTCTTTTTTGCTCCAGACAGCGCCGAAAGTGAAAAAAGGTGCTTTTGAGGATAGAGTCCTCAGGAAAGCAGAGAGGGCCAAATTGTCTGGGGCATTTGAAGGGGTTCCAGGAGGCAGTGAGGACCAGCATCACTTTTCCCCGCTGGCACCTTTGCTATGGCAGCAAAAGCTGGACGTTTGTCTTTTTTGCTCCAGAGAGCGCCGAAAGTGAAAAAAGGTGCTTTTGCGGATAGAGTCCTCTAGAAAGCAGAGAGGGCCAAATTGTCTGGGGCATTTGAAGGGGTTCCAGGAGGCAGTGAGGACCAGCATCACTTTTCCCCGCTGGCACTTTAGCTGTGGCAGCAAAAGCTGGACGTTTGTCTTTTTTGCTCCAGACAGCGCCGAAAGTGAAAAAAGGTGCTTTTGCGGATAGAGTCCTCAGGAAAGCAGAGAGGGCCAAATTGTCTGGGGCATTTGAAGGGGTTCCAGGAGGCAGTGAGGACCAGCATCACTTTTCCCGCTGGCACTTTAGCTGTAACAGCAAAAGCTGGACGTTTGTCTTTTTTGCTCCAGACAGCGCCGAAAGTGAAAAAAGGTGCTTTTGAGGATAGAGTCCTCAGGAAAGCAGAGAGGGCCAAATTGTCTGGGGCATTTGAAAAAGGTTCCAGGAGGCAGTGAGAACCAGCATCACTTTTCCCCGCTGGCACTTTAGCTGTGGCAGCAAAATCTGGACGTTTGTCTTTTTTGCTCCAGACAGCGCCGAAAGTGAAAAAAGGTGCTTTTGAGGATAGAGTCCGCAGGAAAGCAGAGAGGGCCAAATTGTCTGGGGCATTTGAAGGGGTTCCAGGAGGCAGTGAGGACCAGCATCACTTTTCCCCGCTGGCACCTTTGCTGTGGCAGCAAAAGCTGGACGTTTGTCTTTTTGCTCCAGAGAGCGCCGAAAGTGAAAAAAGGTGCTTTTGAGGATAGAGTCCTCAGGAAAGCAGAGAGGGCCAAATTGTCTGGGGCATTTGAAGGGGTTCCAGGAGGCAGTGAGGACCAGCATCACTTTTCCCCGCTGGCACTTTAGCTGTGGCAGCAAAAGCTGGACGTTTGTCTTTTTTGCTCCAGAGAGCGCCGAAAGTGAAAAAAGGTGCTTTTGAGGATAGAGTCCTCAGGAAAGCAGAGAGGGCCAAATTGTCTGGGGCATTTGAAGGGGTTCCAGGAGGCAGTGAGGACCAGCATCACTTTTCCCCGCTGGCACTTTAGCTGTGGCAGCAAAAGCTGGACGTTTGTCTTTTTTGCTCCAGACAGCGCCGAAAGTGAAAAAAGGTGCTTTTGCGGATAGAGTCCTCAGGAAAGCAGAGAGGGCCAAATTGTCCGGGGCATTTGAAGGGGTTCCAGGAGGCAGTGAGGACCAGCATCACTTTTCCCCGCTGGCACTTTAGCTGTAACAGCAAAAGCTGGACGTTTGTCTTTTTTGCTCCAGACAGCGCCGAAAGTGAAAAAAAGGTGCTTTTGAGGATAGAGTCCTCAGGAAAGCAGAGAGGGCCAAATTGTCTGGGGCATTTGAAAAGGTTCCAGGAGGCAGTGAGAACCAGCATCACTTTTCCCCGCTGGCACTTTAGCTGTGGCAGCAAAATCTGGACGTTTGTCTTTTTTGCTCCAGACAGCGCCGAAAGTGAAAAAAGGTGCTTTTGAGGATAGAGTCCGCAGGAAAGCAGAGAGGGCCAAATTGTCTGGGGCATTTGAAGGGGTTCCAGGAGGCAGTGAGGACCAGCATCACTTTTCCCCGCTGGCACCTTTGCTGTGGCAGCAAAAGCTGGACGTTTGTCTTTTTTGCTCCAGAGAGCGCCAAAAGTGAAAAAAGGTGCTTTTGAGGATAGAGTCCTCAGGAAAGCAGAGAGGGCCAAATTGTCTGGGGCATTTGAAGGGGTTCCAGGAGGCAGTGAGGACCAGCATCACTTTTCCCCGCTGGCACTTTAGCTGTGGCAGCAAAAGCTGGACGGTTTGTCTTTTTTGCTCCAGAGAGCGCCGAAAGTGAAAAAAGGTGCTTTTGAGGATAGAGTCCTCAGGAAAGCAGAGAGGGCCAAATTGTATGGGGCATTTGAAGGGGTTCCAGGAGGCAGTGAGGACCAGCATCACTTTTCCCCGCTGGCACCTTTGCTGTGGCAGCAAAAGCTGGACGTTTGTCTTTTTTGCTCCAGAGAGCGCCGAAAGTGAAAAAAGGTGCTTTTGAGGATAGAGTCCTCAGGAAAGCAGAGAGGGCCAAATTGTCTGGGGCATTTGAAGGGGTTCCAGGAGGCAGTGAGAACCAGCATCACTTTTCCCCGCTGGCACTTTAGCTGTGGCAGCAAAATCTGGACCGTTTGGTCTTTTTTGCTCCAGACAGCGCCCGAAAGTGAAAAAAGGTGCTTTTGAGGATAGAGTCCTCAGGAAAGCAGAGAGGGCCAAATTGTATGGGGCATTTAAAGGGGGTTCCAGGAG
>NW_028128453.1:0-49932 GCF_965231255.1 Vanellus vanellus | reverse complement strand
GGTCCTCACTGCCTCCTGGAAACCCCTTCAAATGCCCCAGACAATTTGGCCCTCTCTGCTTTCCTGAGGACTCTATCCGCAAAGCACCTTTTTTCACTTTCGGCGCTCTCTGAGCAAAAAAGACAAACGTCCAGCTTTTGCTGCCACAGCAAAGGTGCCAGCGGGGAAAAGTGATGCTGGTTCTCACTGCCTCCTGGAACCCCTTCAAATGCCCCATACAATTTGGCAACTCTGCTTTCCTGAGGACTCTATCCTCAAAAGCACCTTTTTTCACTTTCGGCGCTCTCTGGAGCAAAAAAGACAAACGTCCAGCTTTTGCTGCACAGCAAAAGTGCCAGCGGGGAAAAGTGATGCTGGTTCTCACTGCCTCCTGGAACCCCTTCAAATGCCCCAGACAATTTGGCCCTCTCTGCTTTCCTGAGGACTCTATCCTCAAAAGCACCTTTTTTCACTTTCGGCGCTCTCTGGAGCAAAAAAGACAAACGTCCCAGCTTTTGCTGCCACAGCAAAGGTGCCAGCGGGGAAAAGTGATGCTGGTTCTCACTGCCTCCTGGAACTCCTTCAAATGCCCCAGACAATTTGGCCCTCTCTGCTTTCCTGAGGATTCTATCCGCAAAAGCACCTTTTTTCACTTTCGGCGCTCTCTGGAGCAAAAAAGACAAACGTCCAGCTTTTGCTGCCACAGCAAAAGTGCCAGCGGGGAAAAGTGATGCTGGTTCTCACTGCCTCCTGGAACCCCTTCAAATGCCCCAGACAATTTGGCCCTCTCTGCTTTCCTGAGGACTCTATCCTCAAAAGCACCTTTTTTCACTTTCGGCGCTCTCTGGAGCAAAAAAGACAAACGTCCAGCTTTTGCTGCCACAGGAAAAGTGCCAGCGGGGAAAAGTGATGCTGGTCCTCACTGCCTCCTGGAACCCCTTCAAATGCCCCAGACAATTTGGCCCTCTCTGCTTTCCTGAGGACTCTATCCTCAAAAGCACCTTTCTTCACTTTTCGGCGCTCTCTGGAGCAAAAAAGACAAACGTCCAGCTTTTGCTGCCACAGCAAAGGTGCCAGCGGGGAAAAGTGATGCTGGTCCTCACTGCCTCCTGGAACCCCTTCAAATGCCCCAGACAATTTGGCCCTCTCTGCTTTCCTGAGGACTCTATCCGCAAAAGCACCTTTTTTCACTTTCGGCGCTCTCTGGAGCAAAAAGACAAACGTCCAGCTTTTGCTGCCACAGCAAAGGTGCCAGCGGGGAAAAGTGATGCTGGTTCTCACTGCCTCCTGGAACCCCTTCAAATGCCCCATACAATTTGGCAACTCTGCTTTCCTGAGGACTCTATCCTCAAAAGCACCTTTTTTTCACTTTCGGCGCTCTCTGGATCAAAAAAGACAAACGTCCAGCTTTGCTGCCACAGGAATAGTGCCAGCGGGGAAAAGTGATGCTGGTTCTCACTGCCTCCTGGAACCCCTTCAAATGCCCCAGACAATTTGGCCCTCTCTGCTTTCCTGAGGACTCTATCCTCAAAAGCACCTTTTTTCACTTTCGGCGCTCTCTGGAGCAAAAAAGACAAACGTCCAGCTTTTGCTGCCACAGCAAAAGTGCCAACGGGGAAAAGTGATGCTGGTCCTCACTGCCTCCTGGAACCCCTTCAAATGCCCCAGACAATTTGGCCCTCTCTGCTTTCCTGAGGACTTTATCCTCAAAAGAACCTTTTTTCACTTTCGGCGCTGTCTGGAGCAAAAAAGACAAACGTCCAGCTTTTGCTGCCACAGCAAAGGTGCCAGCGGGGAAAAGTGATGCTGGTCCTCACTGCCTCCTGGAACCCCTTCAAATGCCCCAGACAATATGGCCCTCTCTGCTTTCCTGAGGACTCTATCCTCAAAAGCACCTTTTTTCACTTTCGGCGCTCTCTGGAGCAAAAAAGACAAACGTCCAGCTTTTTGCTGCCACAGCAAAGGTGCCAGCGGGAAAAGTGATGCTGGTCCTCACTGCCTCCTGGAACCCCTTCAAATGCCCCAGACAATTTGGCCCTCTCTGCTTTCCTGAGGACTCTATCATCAAAAGCACCTTTTTTTCACTTTCGGCGCTCTCTGGAGCAAAAAAGACAAACGTCCAGCTTTTGCTGCCACAGCAAAGGTGCCAGCGGGGAAAGTGATGCTGGTTCTCACTGCCTCCTGGAACCCCTTCAAATGCCTCAGACAATTTGGCCCTCTCTGCTTTCCTGAGGACTCTATCGTCAAAAGCACCTTTTTTCACTTTCGGCGCTCTCTGGAGCAAAAAGACAAACGTCCAGCTTTTGCTGCCACAGCAAAGGTGCCAGCGGGGAAAAGTGATGCTGGTCCTCACTGCCTCCTGGAACCCCTTCAAATGCCCCAGACAATTTGGCCCTCTCTGCTTTCCTGAGGACTCTATCCGCAAAAGCACCTTTTTCACTTTCGGCGGTGTTTGGAGCAAAAAAGACAACGTCCAGCTTTTGCTGCCACAGCAAAAGTGCCAGCGGGGAAAAGTGATGCTGGTTCTCACTGCCTCCTGGGAACCCTTCAAATGCCCCATACAATTTGGCAACTCTGCTTTCCTGAGGACTCTATCCTCAAAAGCACCTTTTTTCACTTTCGGCGCTGTCTGGAGCAAAAAAGACAAACGTCCAGCTTTTGCTGCCACAGCAAAGGTGCCAGCGGGGAAAAGTGATGCTGGTCCTCACTGCCTCCTGGAACCCCTTTCAAATGCCCCAGACAATTTGGCCCTCTCTGCTTTCCTGAGGACTCTATCCGCAAAAGCACCTTTTTTTACTTTTCGGCGCTCTCTGGAGCAAAAAAGACAAACGTCCAGCTTTTGCTGCCACAGCAAAAGTGCCAGCGGGGAAAAGTGATGCTGGTTCTCACTGCCTCCTGGAACCCCTTCAAATGCCCCAGACAATTTGGCCCTCTCTGCTTTCCTGAGGACTCTATCCTCAAAAGCACCTTTTTTCACTTTCGGCGCTCTCTGGATCAAAAAAGACAAACGTCCAGCTTTTGCTGCCACAGCAAAGGTGCCAGCGGGGAAAAGTGATGCTGGTTCTCACTGCCTCCTGGAACTCCTTCAAATGCCCCAGACAATTTGGCCCTCTCTGCTTTCCTGAGGACTCTATCCTCAAAAGCACCTTTTTTTCACTTTCGGCGCTCTCTGGAGCAAAAAAGAAAAACGTCCAGCTTTTGCTGCCACAGCAAAGGTGCCAGCGGGGAAAAGTGATGCTGGTCCTCACTGCCTCCTGGAACCCCTTCAAATGCCCCAGACAATTTGGCCCTCTCTGCTTTCCTGAGGACTCTATCCGCAAAAGCACCTTTTTTCACTTTCGGCGCTCTCTGGAGCAAAAAAGACAAACGTCCAGCTTTTGCTGCCACAGCAAAGGTGCCAGCGGGGAAAAGTGATGCTGGTTCTCACTGCCTCCTGGAACCCCTTCAAATGCCCCATACAATTTGGCAACTCTGCTTTCCTGAGGACTCTATCCTCAAAAGCACCTTTTTTCACTTTCGGCGCTCTCTGGAGCAAAAAAGACAAACGTCCAGCTTTTGCTGCCACAGCAAAGGTGCCAGCGGGGAAAAGTGATGCTGGTCCTCACTGCCTCCTGGAACCCCTTCAAATGCCCCAGACAATTTGGCCCTCTCTGCTTTCCTGAGGACTCTATCCTCAAAAGCACCTTTTTTCACTTTCGGCGCTCTCTGGAGCATAAAAGACAAACGTCCAGCTTTTGCTGCCACAGCAAAGGTGCCAGCGGGGAAAAGTGATGCTGGTTCTCACTGCCTCCTGGAACCCCTTCAAATGCCCCATACAATTTGGCAACTCTGCTTTCCTGAGGACTCTATCCTCAAAAGCACCTTTTTTCACTTTTGGCGCTCTCTGGATCAAAAAAGACAAACGTCCAGCTTTTGCTGCCACAGCAAAAGTGCCAGCGGGGAAAAGTGATGCTGGTTCTCACTGCCTCCTGGAACCCCTTCAAATGCCCCAGACAATTTGGCCCTCTCTGCTTTCCTGAGGACTCTATCCTCAAAACCACCTTTTTTCACTTTCGGCGCTCTCTGGAGCAAAAAAGACAAAACGTCCAGCTTTTGCTGCCACAGGAATAGTGCCAGCGGGGAAAAGTGATGCTGGTTCTCACTGCCTCCTGGAACCCCTTCAAATGCCCCAGACAATTTGGCCCTCTCTGCTTTCCTGAGGACTCTATCCTCAAAAGCACCTTTTTTCACTTTCGGCGCTCTCTGGAGCAAAAAAAGACAAACGTCCAGCTTTTGCTGCCACAGCAAAGGTGCCAGCGGGGAAAAGTGATGCTGGTTCTCACTGCCTCCTGGAACCCCTTCAAATGCCCCAGACAATTTGGCCCTCTCTGCTTTCCTGAGGACTCTATCCTCAAAAGCACCTTTTTTCACTTTCGGCGCTCTCTGGAGCAAAAAAGACAAACGTCCAGCTTTTGCTGCCACAGCAAAAGTGCCAGCGGGGAAAAGTGATGCTGGTCCTCACTGCCTCCTGGAACCCCTTCAAATGCCCCAGACAATTTGGCCCTCTCTGCTTTCCTGAGGACTTTATCCTCAAAAGCACCTTTTTTCACTTTCGGCGCTGTCTGGAGCAAAAAAGACAAACGTCCAGCTTTTGCTGCCACAGCAAAGGTGCCAGCGGGGAAAAGTGATGCTGGTCCTCACTGCCTCCTGGAACCCCTTCAAATGCCCCAGACAATATGGCCCTCTCTGCTTTCCTGAGGACTCTATCCTCAAAAGCACCTTTTTTCACTTTCGGCGCTCTCTGGAGCAAAAAAGACAAACGTCCAGCTTTTGCTGCCACAGCAAAGGTGCCAGCGGGGAAAGTGATGCTGGTCCTCACTGCCTCCTGGAACCCCTTCAAATGCCCCAGACAATTTGGCCCTCCTCTGCTTTCCTGCGCACTCTATCATCAAAAGCACCTTTTTTCACTTTCGGCGCTCTCTGGAGCAAAAAAGACAAACGTCCAGCTTTTGCTGCCACAGCAAAGGTGCCAGCGGGGAAAAGTGATGCTGGTTCTCACTGCCTCCTGGAACCCCTTCAAATGCCCCAGACAATTTGGCCCTCTCTGCTTTCCTGAGGACTCTATCGTCAAAAGCACCTTTTTTCACTTTCGGCGCTCTCTGGAGCAAAAAAGACAAACGTCCAGCTTTTGCTGCCACAGCAAAGGTGCCAGCGGGGAAAAGTGATGCTGGTCCTCACTGCCTCCTGGAACCCCTTCAAATGCCCCAGACAATTTGGCCCTCTCTGCTTTCCTGAGGACTCTATCCTCAAAAGCACCTTTTTTCACTTTCGGCGCTCTCTGGAGCAAAAAAGACAAACCTCCAGCTTTTGCTGCCACAGCAAAGGTGCCAGCGGGGAAAAGTGATGCTCGTTCTCACTGCCTCCTGGAACCCCTTCAAATGCCCCAGACAATTTGGCCCTCTCTGCTTTCCTGAGGACTCTATCCTCAAAAGCACCTTTTTTCACTTTCGGCGCTCTCTGGAGCAAAAAAGACAAACGTCCAGCTTTTGCTGCCACAGCAAAGGTGCCAGCGGGGAAAAGTGATGCTGGTCCTCACTGCCTCCTGGAACCCCTTCAAATGCCCCAGACAATTTGGCCCTCTCTGCTTTCCTGAGGACTCTATCCTCAAAAGCACCTTTTTTCACTTTCGGCGCTCTCTGGAGCATAAAAGACAAACGTCCAGCTTTTGCTGCCACAGCAAAGGTGCCAGCGGGGAAAAGTGATGCTGGTTCTCACTGCCTCCTGGAACCCCTTCAAATGCCCCAGACAATTTGGCCCTCTCTGCTTTCCTGAGGACTCTATCCTCAAAAGCACCTTTTTTCACTTTTGGCGCTCTCTGGAGCAAAAAAGACAAACGTCCAGCTTTTGCTGCCACAGCAAAAGTGCCAACGGGGAAAAGTGATGCTGGTCCTCACTGCCTCCTGGAACCCCTTCAAATGCCCCAGACAATTTGGCCCTCTCTGCTTTCCTGAGGACTTTATCCTCAAAAGCACCTTTTTTCACTTTCGGCGCTCTCTGGAGCAAAAAAGACAAACGTCCAGCTTTTGCTGCCACAGCAAAGGTGCCAGCAGGGAAAAGTGATGCTGGTCCTCACTGCCTCCTGGAACCCCTTCAAATGCCCCAGACAATATGGCCCTCTCTGCTTTCCTGAGGACTCTATCCTCAAAAGCACCTTTTTTCACTTTCGGCGCTCTCTGGAGCAAAAAAGACAAACGTCCAGCTTTTGCTGCCACAGCAAAGGTGCCAGCGGGGAAAAGTGATGCTGGTCCTCACTGCCTCCTGGAACCCCTTCAAATGCCCCAGACAATTTGGCCCTCTCTGCTTTCCTGCGCACTCTATCATCAAAAGCACCTTTTTTCACTTTCGGCGCTCTCTGGAGCAAAAAAGACAAACGTCCAGCTTTTGCTGCCACAGCAAAGGTGCCAGCGGGGAAAAGTGATGCTGGTTCTCACTGCCTCCTGGAACCCCTTCAAATGCCCCAGACAATTTGGCCCTCTCTGCTTTCCTGAGGACTCTATCGTCAAAAGCACCTTTTTTCACTTTCGGCGCTCTCTGGAGCAAAAAAGACAAACGTCCAGCTTTTGCTGCCACAGCAAAGGTGCCAGCGGGGAAAAGTGATGCTGGTCCTCACTGCCTCCTGGAACCCCTTCAAATGCCCCAGACAATTTGGCCCTCTCTGCTTTCCTGAGGACTCTATCCTCAAAAGCACCTTTTTTCACTTTCGGCGCTCTCTGGAGCAAAAAAGACAAACCTCCAGCTTTTGCTGCCACAGCAAAGGTGCCAGCGGGGAAAAGTGATGCTCGTTCTCACTGCCTCCTGGAACCCCTTCAAATGCCCCAGACAATTTGGCCCTCTCTGCTTTCCTGAGGACTCTATCCTCAAAAGCACCTTTTTTCACTTTCGGCGCTCTCTGGAGCAAAAAAGACAAACGTCCAGCTTTTGCTGCCACAGCAAAGGTGCCAGCGGGGAAAAGTGATGCTGGTCCTCACTGCCTCCTGGAACCCCTTCAAATGCCCCAGACAATTTGGCCCTCTCTGCTTTCCTGAGGACTCTATCCTCAAAAGCACCTTTTTTCACTTTCGGCGCTCTCTGGAGCATAAAAGACAAACGTCCAGCTTTTGCTGCCACAGCAAAGGTGCCAGCGGGGAAAAGTGATGCTGGTTCTCACTGCCTCCTGGAACCCCTTCAAATGCCCCAGACAATTTGGCCCTCTCTGCTTTCCTGAGGACTCTATCCTCAAAAGCACCTTTTTTCACTTTTGGCGCTCTCTGGAGCAAAAAAGACAAACGTCCAGCTTTTGCTGCCACAGCAAAAGTGCCAACGGGGAAAAGTGATGCTGGTCCTCACTGCCTCCTGGAACCCCTTCAAATGCCCCAGACAATTTGGCCCTCTCTGCTTTCCTGAGGACTTTATCCTCAAAAGCACCTTTTTTCACTTTCGGCGCTCTCTGGAGCAAAAAAGACAAACGTCCAGCTTTTGCTGCCACAGCAAAGGTGCCAGCAGGGAAAAGTGATGCTGGTCCTCACTGCCTCCTGGAACCCCTTCAAATGCCCCAGACAATATGGCCCTCTCTGCTTTCCTGAGGACTCTATCCTCAAAAGCACCTTTTTTCACTTTCGGCGCTCTCTGGAGCAAAAAAGACAAACGTCCAGCTTTTGCTGCCACAGCAAAGGTGCCAGCGGGGAAAAGTGATGCTGGTCCTCACTGCCTCCTGGAACACCTTCAAATGCCCCAGACAATTTGGCCCTCTCTGCTTTCCTGCGCACTCTATCATCAAAAGCACCTTTTTTCACTTTCGGCGCTCTCTGGAGCATAAAAGACAAACGTCCAGCTTTTGCTGCCACAGGAATAGTGCCAGCGGGGAAAAGTGATGCTGGTTCTCACTGCCTCCTGGAACCCCTTCAAATGCCCCAGACAATTTGGCCCTCTCTGCTTTCCTGAGGACTCTATCCTCAAAAGCACCTTTTTTCACTTTCGGCGCTCTCTGGAGCATAAAAGACAAACGTCCAGCTTTTGCTGCCACAGCAAAGGTGCCAGCGGGGAAAAGTGATGCTGGTTCTCACTGCCTCCTGGAACCCCTTCAAATGCCCCAGACAATTTGGCCCTCTCTGCTTTCCTGAGGACTCTATCCTCAAAAGCACCTTTTTTCACTTTTGGCGCTCTCTGGAGCAAAAAAGACAAACGTCCAGCTTTTGCTGCCACAGCAAAAGTGCCAACGGGGAAAAGTGATGCTGGTCCTCACTGCCTCCTGGAACCCCTTCAAATGCCCCAGACAATTTGGCCCTCTCTGCTTTCCTGAGGACTTTATCCTCAAAAGCACCTTTTTTCACTTTCGGCGCTCTCTGGAGCAAAAAAGACAAACGTCCAGCTTTTGCTGCCTCAGCAAATGTGCCAGCGGGGAAAAGTGATGCTGGTCCTCACTGCCTCCTGGAACCCCTTCAAATGCCCCAGACAATTTGGCCCTCTCTGCTTTCCTGCAGACTCTATCCTCAAAAACATCTTTTTTCACTTTCAGCGGTGTTTGGAGCAAAAAAGACAAACGTCCAGCTTTTGCTGCCACAGCAAAGGTGCCAGCGGGGAAAAGTGATGCTGGTCCTCACTGCCTCCTGGAACCCCTTCAAATGCCCCAGACAATTTGGCCCTCTCTGCTTTCCTGCGCACTCTATCATCAAAAGCACCTTTTTTCACTTTCGGCGCTCTCTGGAGCAAAAAAGACAAACGTCCAGCTTTTGCTGCCACAGCAAAGGTGCCAGCGGGGAAAAGTGATGCTGGTTCTCACTGCCTCCTGGAACCCCTTCAAATGCCCCAGACAATTTGGCCCTCTCTGCTTTCCTGAGGACTCTATCGTCAAAAGCACCTTTTTTCACTTTCGGCGCTCTCTGGAGCAAAAAAGACAAACGTCCAGCTTTTGCTGCCACAGCAAAGGTGCCAGCGGGGAAAAGTGATGCTGGTCCTCACTGCCTCCTGGAACCCCTTCAAATGCCCCAGACAATTTGGCCCTCTCTGCTTTCCTGAGGACTCTATCCTCAAAAGCACCTTTTTTCACTTTCGGCGCTCTCTGGAGCAAAAAAGACAAACCTCCAGCTTTTGCTGCCACAGCAAAGGTGCCAGCGGGGAAAAGTGATGCTCGTTCTCACTGCCTCCTGGAACCCCTTCAAATGCCCCAGACAATTTGGCCCTCTCTGCTTTCCTGAGGACTCTATCCTCAAAAGCACCTTTTTTCACTTTCGGCGCTCTCTGGAGCAAAAAAGACAAACGTCCAGCTTTTGCTGCCACAGCAAAGGTGCCAGCGGGGAAAAGTGATGCTGGTCCTCACTGCCTCCTGGAACCCCTTCAAATGCCCCAGACAATTTGGCCCTCTCTGCTTTCCTGAGGACTCTATCCTCAAAAGCACCTTTTTTCACTTTCGGCGCTCTCTGGAGCATAAAAGACAAACGTCCAGCTTTTGCTGCCACAGCAAAGGTGCCAGCGGGGAAAAGTGATGCTGGTTCTCACTGCCTCCTGGAACCCCTTCAAATGCCCCAGACAATTTGGCCCTCTCTGCTTTCCTGAGGACTCTATCCTCAAAAGCACCTTTTTTCACTTTTGGCGCTCTCTGGAGCAAAAAAGACAAACGTCCAGCTTTTGCTGCCACAGCAAAAGTGCCAACGGGGAAAAGTGATGCTGGTCCTCACTGCCTCCTGGAACCCCTTCAAATGCCCCAGACAATTTGGCCCTCTCTGCTTTCCTGAGGACTTTATCCTCAAAAGCACCTTTTTTCACTTTCGGCGCTCTCTGGAGCAAAAAAGACAAACGTCCAGCTTTTGCTGCCACAGCAAAGGTGCCAGCAGGGAAAAGTGATGCTGGTCCTCACTGCCTCCTGGAACCCCTTCAAATGCCCCAGACAATATGGCCCTCTCTGCTTTCCTGAGGACTCTATCCTCAAAAGCACCTTTTTTCGCTTTCGGCGCTCTCTGGAGCAAAAAAGACAAACGTCCAGCTTTTGCTGCCACAGCAAAGGTGCCAGCGGGGAAAAGTGATGCTGGTCCTCACTGCCTCCTGGAACCCCTTCAAATGCCCCAGACAATTTGGCCCTCTCTGCTTTCCTGCGCACTCTATCATCAAAAGCACCTTTTTTCACTTTCGGCGCTCTCTGGAGCATAAAAGACAAACGTCCAGCTTTTGCTGCCACAGGAATAGTGCCAGCGGGGAAAAGTGATGCTGGTTCTCACTGCCTCCTGGAACCCCTTCAAATGCCCCAGACAATTTGGCCCTCTCTGCTTTCCTGAGGACTCTATCCTCAAAAGCACCTTTTTTCACTTTCGGCGCTCTCTGGAGCATAAAAGACAAACGTCCAGCTTTTGCTGCCACAGCAAAGGTGCCAGCGGGGAAAAGTGATGCTGGTTCTCACTGCCTCCTGGAACCCCTTCAAATGCCCCAGACAATTTGGCCCTCTCTGCTTTCCTGAGGACTCTATCCTCAAAAGCACCTTTTTTCACTTTTGGCGCTCTCTGGAGCAAAAAAGACAAACGTCCAGCTTTTGCTGCCACAGCAAAAGTGCCAACGGGGAAAAGTGATGCTGGTCCTCACTGCCTCCTGGAACCCCTTCAAATGCCCCAGACAATTTGGCCCTCTCTGCTTTCCTGAGGACTTTATCCTCAAAAGCACCTTTTTTCACTTTCGGCGCTCTCTGGAGCAAAAAAGACAAACGTCCAGCTTTTGCTGCCACAGCAAAGGTGCCAGCGGGGAAAAGTGATGCTGGTCCTCACTGCCTCCTGGAACCCCTTCAAATGCCCCAGACAATATGGCCCTCTCTGCTTTCCTGAGGACTCTATCCTCAAAAGCACCTTTTTTCACTTTCGGCGCTCTCTGGAGCAAAAAAGACAAACGTCCAGCTTTTGCTGCCACAGCAAAGGTGCCAGCGGGGAAAAGTGATGCTGGTCCTCACTGCCTCCTGGAACCCCTTCAAATGCCCCAGACAATTTGGCCCTCTCTGCTTTCCTGCGCACTCTATCATCAAAAGCACCTTTTTTCACTTTCGGCGGTGTTTGGAGCAAAAAAGACAAACGTCCAGCTTTTGCTGCCACAGCAAAGGTGCCAGCGGGGAAAAGTGATGCTGGTTCTCACTGCCTCCTGGAACCCCTTCAAATGCCTCAGACAATTTGGCCCTCTCTGCTTTCCTGAGGACTCTATCGTCAAAAGCACCTTTTTTCACTTTCGGAGCTCTCTGGAGCAAAAAAGACAAACGTCCAGCTTTTGCTGCCACAGCAAAGGTGCCAGCGGGGAAAAGTGATGCTGGTCCTCACTGCCTCCTGGAACCCCTTCAAATGCCCCAGACAATTTGGCCCTCTCTGCTTTCCTGAGGACTCTATCCTCAAAAGCACCTTTTTTCACTTTCGGCGCTCTCTGGAGCAAAAAAGACAAACCTCCAGCTTTTGCTGCCACAGCAAAGGTGCCAGCGGGGAAAAATGATGCTGGTTCTCACTGCCTCCTGGAACCCCTTCAAATGCCCCAGACAATTTGGCCCTCTCTGCTTTCCTGAGGACTCTATCCTCAAAAGCACCTTTTTTCACTTTCGGCGCTCTCTGGAGCAAAAAAGACAAACGTCCAGCTTTTGCTGCCACAGCAAAGGTGCCAGCGGGGAAAAGTGATGCTGGTCCTCACTGCCTCCTGGAACCCCTTCAAATGCCCCAGACAATTTGGCCCTCTCTGCTTTCCTGCGCACTCTATCATCAAAAGCACCTTTTTTCACTTTCGGCGCTCTCTGGAGCAAAAAAGACAAACGTCCAGCTTTTGCTGCCACAGCAAAAGTGCCAGCAGGGAAAAGTGATGCTGGTCCTCACTGCCTCCTGGAACCCCTTCAAATGCCCCAGACAATTTGGCCCTCTCTGCTTTCCTGAGGACTCTATCCTCAAAAGCACCTTTTTTCACTTTCGGCGCTCTCTGGAGCAAAAAAGACAAACGTCCAGCTTTTGCTGCCACAGCAAATGTGCCAGCGGGGAAAAGTGATGCTGGTCCTCACTGCCTCCTGGAACCCCTTCAAATGCCCCAGACAATTTGGCCCTCTCTGCTTTCCTGAGGACTCTATCCTCAAAAGCACCTTTTTTCACTTTCGGCGCTCTCTGGAGCAAAAAAGACAAACGTCCAGCTTTTGCTGCCACAGCAAAAGTGCCAGCGGGGAAAAGTGATGCTGGTTCTCAATGCCTCCTGGAACCCCTTCAAATGCCCCAGACAATTTGGCCCTCTCTGCTTTCCTGAGGACTCTATCCTCAAAAGCACCTTTTTTCACTTTCGGCGCTCTCTGGAGCAAAAAAGACAAACGTCCAGCTTTTGCTGCCACAGCAAAAGTGCCAACGGGGAAAAGTGATGCTGGTCCTCACTGCCTCCTGGAACCCCTTCAAATGCCCCAGACAATTTGGCCCTCTCTGCTTTCCTGAGGACTTTATCCTCAAAAGCACCTTTTTTCACTTTCGGCGCTGTCTGGAGCAAAAAAGACAAACGTCCAGCTTTTGCTGCCACAGCAAAGGTGCCAGGGGGGAAAAGTGATGCTGGTCCTCACTGCCTCCTGGAACCCCTTCAAATGCCCCAGACAATATGGCCCTCTCTGCTTTCCTGAGGACTCTATCCTCAAAAGCACCTTTTTTCACTTTCGGCGCTCTCTGGAGCAAAAAAGACAAACATCCAGCTTTTGCTGCCACAGCAAAGGTGCCAGCGGGGAAAAGTGATGCTGGTCCTCACTGCCTCCTGGAACCCCTTCAAATGCCCCAGACAATTTGGCCCTCTCTGCTTTCCTGCGCACTCTATCCTCAAAAGCACCTTTTTTGACCTTAGGCTCTGTTTGGAGTAAAAAAGACAAACGTCCAGCTTTTGCTGCCACAGCAAAGGTGCCAGTGGGGAAAAGTGATGCTGGTCCTCACTGCCTCCTGGAACCCCTTCAAATGCCCCAGACAATTTGGCCCTCCCTGTTTCCTGCAGACTCTATCCTCAAAAGCACCTTTTTTCACTTTCGGCGTTGTTTGGAGCAAAAAAGACAAACGTCCAGCTTTTGCTGCCACAGCAAAGGTGCCAGCGGGGAAAAGTGATGCTGGTCCTCACTGCCTCCTGGAACCCCTTCAAATGCGCCATACAATTTCACCCTCTCTTCTTTCCTGTGGACTCTATCGTCAAAAGGACATTTTTCACTTTCAGCGGTGTTTGGAGCAAAAAAGAAAAACGTCCAGCTTTTGCTGCCACAGCAAAGGTGCCAGCGGGGAAAAGTGATGCTGGTCCTCACTGCCTCCTGGAACCCCTTCAAATGCCCCAGACAATTTGGCCCTCCCTTTTTCCTGCAGACTCTATCCTCAAAAGCACCTCTTTTCAATTTCGGCGGTGTTTGGAGCAAAAGGGACAAACGTCCAGCTTTTGCTGCCACAGCAAAGGTGCCAGCGGGGAAAAGTGATGCTGGTCCTCACTGCCTCCTGGAACCCCTTCAAATGCCCCAGACAATTTGGCCCTCTCTGCTTTCCTGCAGACTCTATCCTCAAAAGCACCTTTTTTTCACTTTCGGCGGTGTTTGGAGCAAAAAAGACAAACGTCCAGCTTTTGCTGCCACAGCAAAGGTGCAAGCGGGGAAAAGTGATGCTGGTCCTCACTGCCTCCTGGAACCCCTTCAAATGCCCCAGACAATTTGGCCCTCCCTGTTTCCTGCAGACTCTATCCTCAAAAGCACCTTTTTTCACTTTCGGCGGTGTTTGGAGCAAAAAAGACAAACGTCCAGCTTTTGCTGCCACAGCAAAGGTGCCAGCGGGGAAAAGTGATGCTGGTCCTCACTGCCTCCTGGAACCCCTTCAAATGCGCCATACAATTTCACCCTCTCTTCTTTCCTGTGGACTCTATCGTCAAAAGGACCTTTTTTCACTTTCAGCGGTGTTTGGAGCAAAAAAGACAAACGTCCAGCTTTTGCTGCCACAGCAAAGGTGCCAGCGGGGAAAAGTGATGCTGGTCCTCACTGTCTCCTTGAACCCCTTAAAATACCCTAGACAATTTGGCACTCTGTGCTTTCCTGCATACTCTATCCTCAAAAGCACCTTTTTCCCTTTCCGCGGTGTTTTGAGCAAAAAAGACAAACGTCCAGCTTTTGCTGCCACAGCAAAGGTGCCAGCGGGGAAAAGTGATGCTGGTCCTCACTTCCTCCTGGAACCCCTTCAAATGCCCCAGACAATTTGGCCCTCTCTGCTTTCCTGCAGACTCTATCCTCAAAAGCACCTTTTTTGACCTTAGGCTCTGTTTGGAGCAAAAAAGACAAACGTCCAGCTTTTGCTGCCACAGCAAAGGTGCCAGCGGGGGAAAGTGATGCTGGTCCTCACTGCCTCCTGGAACCCCTTCAAATGCCCCAGACAATTTGGCCCTCCCTGTTTCCTGCAGACTCTGTCATCAAAAGCACCTTTTTTCACTTTCAGCGGTGTTTGGAGCAAAAAAGACAAACGTCCAGCTTTTGCTGCCACAGCAAAGGTGCCAGCGGGGAAAAGTGATGCTGGTCCTCACTGACTCCTGGAACCCCTTCAAATGCGCCATACAATTTCACCCTCTCTTCTTTCCTGTGGACTCTGTCGTCAAAAGGACCTTTTTTCACTTTCAGCGGTGTTTGGAGCAAAAAAGACAAACGTCCAGCTTTTGCTGCCACAGCAAAGGTGCCAGCGGGGAAAAGTGATGCTGGTCCTCACTGCCTCCTGGAAGCTCTTCAAATGCCCCAGACAATTTGGCCCTCTCTGCTTTCCTGCAGACTCTATCCTCAAAAGCACCTTTTTTGACCTTAGGCTGTGTTTGGAGCAAAAAAGACAAACGTCCAGCTTTTGCTGCCACAGCAAAGGTGCCAGAGGGGAAAAGTGATGCTGGTCCTCACTGCCTCCTGGAACCCCTTCAAATGCCCCAGACAATTTGGCCCTCTCTGCTTTCCTGAGGACTCTATCCTCAAAAGCACCTTTTTTCACTTTCGGCGCTCTCTGGAGCAAAAAAGACAAACGTCCAGCTTTTGCTGCCACAGCAAAGGTGCCAGCGGGGAAAAGTGATGCTGGTCCTCACTGCCTCCTGGAACCCCTTCAAATGCCCCAGACAATTTGGCCCTCTCTGCTTTCCTGAGGACTCTATCCTCAAAAGCACCTTTTTTCACTTTCGGCGCTCTCTGGAGCAAAAAAGACAAACGTCCAGCTTTTGCTGCCACAGCAAAAGTGCCAGCGGGGAAAAGTGATGCTGGTTCTCAATGCCTCCTGGAACACCTTCAAATGCCCCAGACAATTTGGCCCTCTCTGCTTTCCTGAGGACTCTATCCTCAAAAGCACCTTTTTTCACTTTCGGCGCTCTCTGGAGCAAAAAAGACAAACGTCCAGCTTTTGCTGCCACAGCAAAAGTGCCAACGGGGAAAAGTGATGCTGGTCCTCACTGCCTCCTGGAACCCCTTCAAATGCCCCAGACAATTTGGCCCTCTCTGCTTTCCTGAGGACTTTATCCTCAAAAGCACCTTTTTTCACTTTCGGCGCTGTCTGGAGCAAAAAAGACAAACGTCCAGCTTTTGCTGCCACAGCAAAGGTGCCAGCGGGGAAAAGTGATGCTGGTCCTCACTGCCTCCTGGAACCCCTTCAAATGCCCCAGACAATATGGCCCTCTCTGCTTTCCTGAGGACTCTATCCTCAAAAGCACCTTTTTTCACTTTCGGCGCTCTCTGGAGCAAAAAAGACAAACATCCAGCTTTTGCTGCCACAGCAAAGGTGCCAGCGGGGAAAAGTGATGCTGGTCCTCACTGCCTCCTGGAACCCCTTCAAATGCCCCAGACAATTTGGCCCTCTCTGCTTTCCTGCGCACTCTATCCTCAAAAGCACCTTTTTTGACCTTAGGCTCTGTTTGGAGTAAAAAAGACAAACGTCCAGCTTTTGCTGCCACAGCAAAGGTGCCAGTGGGGAAAAGTGATGCTGGTCCTCACTGCCTCCTGGAACCCCTTCAAATGCCCCAGACAATTTGGCCCTCCCTGTTTCCTGCAGACTCTATCCTCAAAAGCACCTTTTTTCACTTTCGGCGGTGTTTAGAGCAAAAAAGACAAACGTCCAGCTTTAGCTGCCACAGCAAAGGTGCCAGCGGGGAAAAGTGATGCTGGTTCTCACTGCCTCCTGGAACCCCTTCAAATGCGCCATACAATTTCACCCTCTCTTCTTTCCTGTGGACTCTATCGTCAAAAGGACATTTTTCACTTTCAGCGGTGTTTGGAGCAAAAAAGAAAAACGTCCAGCTTTTGCTGCCACAGCAAAGGTGCCAGCGGGGAAAAGTGATGCTGGTCCTCACTGCCTCCTGGAACCCCTTCAAATGCCCCAGACAATTTGGCCCTCCCTTTTTCCTGCAAACTCTATCCTCAAAAGCACCTTTTTTCAATTTCGGCGGTGTTTGGAGCAAAAGGGACAAACGTCCAGCTTTTGCTGCCACAGCAAAGGTGCCAGCGGGGAAAAGTGATGCTGGTCCTCACTGCCTCCTGGAACCCCTTCAAATGCCCCAGACAATTTGGCCCTCCCTGTTTCCTGCAGACTCTATCCTCAAAAGCACCTTTTTTCACTTTCGGCGGTGTTTGGAGCAAAAAAGACAAACGTCCAGCTTTTGCTGCCACAGCAAAGGTGCCAGCGGGGAAAAGTGATGCTGGTCCTCACTGCCTCCTGGAACCCCTTCAAATGCCCCAGACAATTTGGCCCTCCCTGTTTCCTGCAGACTCTATCCTCAAAAGGACCTTTTTTCACTTTCGGCGGTGTTTGGAGCAAAAAAGACAAACGTCCAGCTTTTGCTGCCACAGCAAAGGTGCCAGCGGGGAAAAGTGATGCTGGTCCTCACTGCCTCCTGGAACCCCTTCAAATGCGCCATACAATTTCACCCTCTCTTCTTTCCTGTGGACTCTATCGTCAAAAGGACCTTTTTTCACTTTCGGCGGTGTTTGGAGCAAAAAAGACAAACGTCCAGCTTTTGCTGCCACAGCAAAGGTGCCAGCGGGGAAAAGTGATGCTGGTCCTCACTGTCTCCTTGAACCCCTTCAAATACCCTAGACAATTTGGCACTCTGTGCTTTCCTGCATACTCTATCCTCAAAAGCACCTTTTTCCCTTTCGGCGGTGTTTGGAGCAAAAAAGACAAACGTCCAGCTTTTGCTGCCACAGCAAATGTGCCAGCGGGGAAAAGTGATGCTGGTCCTCACTTCCTCCTGGAACCCCTTCAAATGCCCCAGACAATTTGGCCCTCCCTGTTTCCTGCAGACTCTATCCTCAAAAGCACCTTTTTTCACTTTCGGCGGTGTTTGGAGCAAAAAAGACAAACGTCCAGCTTTTGCTGCCACAGCAAAGGTGCCAGCGGGGAAAAGTGATGCTGGTCCTCACTGACTCCTGGAACCCCTTCAAATGCGCCATACAATTTCACCCTCTCTTCTTTCCTGTGGACTCTGTCGTCAAAAGGACCTTTTTTCACTTTCAGCGGTGTTTGGAGCAAAAAAGACAAACGTCCAGCTTTTGCTGCCACAGCAAAGGTGCCAGCGGGGAAAAGTGATGCTGGTCCTCACTGCCTCCTGGAAGCTCTTCAAATGCCCCAGACAATTTGGCCCTCTCTGCTTTCCTGCAGACTCTATCCTCAAAAGCACCTTTTTTGACCTTAGGCTGTGTTTGGAGCAAAAAAGACAAACGTCCAGCTTTTGCTGCCACAGCAAAGGTGCCAGAGGGGAAAAGTGATGCTGGTCCTCACTGCCTCCTGGAACCCCTTCAAATGCCCCAGACAATTTGGCCCTCCCTCTTTCCTGCAGACTCTATCCTCAAAAGCACCTTTTTTCACTTTCGGCGGTGTTTGGAGCAAAAAAGACAAACGTCCAGCTTTTGCTGCCACAGCAAAGAAGCCAGCAGGGAAAAGTGATGCTGGTCCTCACTGCCTCCTGGAACCCCTTCAAATGCCCCAGACAATTTGGCCCTCTCTGCTTTCCTGCAGACTCTATCCTCAAAAGCACCTTTTTTCACTCTCGGCAGCCTCCGGAGCAAAAAAGACAAACGTCCAGCTTTTTCTGCCACAGCAAAGGTGCCAGCGGGGAAAAGTGATGCTGGTCCTCACTGTCTCCTTGAACCCCTTCAAATACCCTAGACAATTTGGCACTCTGTGCTTTCCTGCATACTCTATCCTCAAAAGCACCTTTTTCCCTTTCGGCGGTGTTTGGAGCAAAAAAGACAAACGTCCAGCTTTTGCTGCCACAGCAAAGGTGCCAGCGGGGGAAAGTGATGCTGGTCCTCACTGCCTCCTGGAACCCCTTCAAATGCCCCAGACAATTTGGCCCTCCCTGTTTCCTGCAGACTCTATCCTCAAAAGCACCTTTTTTCACTTTCGGCGGTGTTTGGAGCAAAAAAGACAAACGTCCAGCTTTTGCTGCCACAGCAAAGGTGCCAGCGGGGAAAAGTGATGCTGGTCCTCACTGACTCCTGGAACCCCTTCAAATGCGCCATACAATTTCACCCTCTCTTCTTTCCTGTGGACTCTGTCGTCAAAAGGACCTTTTTTCACTTTCAGCGGTGTTTGGAGCAAAAAAGACAAACGTCCAGCTTTTGCTGCCACAGCAAAGGTGCCAGCGGGGAAAAGTGATGCTGGTCCTCACTGCCTCCTGGAAGCTCTTCAAATGCCCCAGACAATTTGGCCCTCTCTGCTTTCCTGCAGACTCTATCCTCAAAAGCACCTTTTTTGACCTTAGGCTGTGTTTGGAGCAAAAAAGACAAACGTCCAGCTTTTGCTGCCACAGCAAAGGTGCCAGCGGGGAAAAGTGATGCTGGTCCTCACTGCCTCCTGGAACCCCTTCAAATGCCCCAGACAATTTGGCCCTCCCTCTTTCCTGCAGACTCTATCCTCAAAAGCACCTTTTTTCACTTTCGGCGCTCTCTGGAGCAAAAAAGACAAACGTCCAGCTTTTGCTGCCACAGCAAAGGTGCCAGCGGGGAAAAGTGATGCTGGTCCTCACTGCCTCCTGGAACCCCTTCAAATGCCCCAGACAATTTCGCCCTCTCTGCTTTCTTGCAGATACTATCCTCACAAGCACGTTTGTTCACTTTCGGCGGTGTTTGGAGCAAAAAGGAGAAACGTCCAGCTTTTGCTGCCACAGCAAAGGTGCCAGCGGGGAAAAGTGATGCTGGTCCTCACTGCCTCCTGGAACCCCTTCAAATGCCCCAGACAATTTGGCCCTCTCTGCTTTCCTGCAGACTCTATCCTCAAAAACATCTTTTTTCACTTTCAGCGGTGTTTGGAGCAAAAAAGACAAACGACCAGCTTTTGCTGCCACAGCAAAGGTGCCAGCGGGGAAAAGTGATGCTGGTCCTCACTGCCTCCTGGAACCCCTTCAAATGCTCCAGACAATTTAGCCCTCTCTGCTTTCCTGCAGACTCTATCCTCAAAAGCACCTTTTTTCACTTTCGGCGGTGTTTGGAGCAAAAAAGACAAACGTCCAGCTTTTGCTGCCACAGCAAAGGTGCCAGCAGGGAAAAGTGATGCTGGTCCTCACTGCCTCCTGGAACCCCTTCAAATGCCCCAGACAATTTGGCCCTCTCTGCTTTCCTGCGGACTCTATCCTCAAAAGCAACTTTTTTCACTCTCGGCAGCCTCCGGAGCAAAAAAGACAAACGTCCAGCTTTTGCTGCCACAGCAAAGGTGCCAGCAGGGAAAAGTGATGCTGGTCCTCACTGCCTCCTGGAACCCCTTCAAATGCCCCATACAATTTAGCCCTCTCTGCTTTCCTGCAGACTCTAACCTCAAAAGCAACTTTTTCGACTTTCGGCGGTGTTTGGAGCAAAAAAGACAAACGTCCAGCTTTTGCTGCCACAGCAAAGGTGCCAGCAGGGAAAAGTGATGCTGGTCCTCACTTCCTCCTGGAACCCCTTCAAATGCCCCAGACAATTTGGCCCTCTCTGCTTTCCTGCGCACTCTATCCTCAAAAGCAACTTTTTTCACTCTCGGCAGCCTCCGGAGCAAAAAAGACAAACGTCCAGCTTTTGCTGCCACAGCAAAGGTGCCAGCGGGGAAAAGTGATGCTGGTCCTCACTGCCTCCTGGAACCCCTTCAAATGCCCTAGACAATTTCACCCTCTCTTCTTTCCTGCGTACTCTATCGTCAAAAGCACCTTTTTTCACTTTTGGCGGTGTTTGGAGCAAAAAAGACAAACGTCCAGCTTTTGCTGCCACAGCAAAGGTGCCAGCGGGGAAAAGTGATGCTGGTCCTCACTGCCTCCTGGAACCCCTTCAAATGCCCCAGACAATTTGGCCCTCTCTGCTTTCCTGCAGACTCTATCATCAAAAGCACCTTTTTTGACCTTAGGCTGTGTTTGGAGGAAAAAGACAAACGTCCAGCTTTTGCTGCCACAGCAAAGGTGCCAGAGGGGAAAAGTGATGCTGGTCCTCACTGCCTCCTGGAACCCCTTCAAATGCCCCAGACAATTTGGCCCTCTCTGCTTTCCTGCAGACTCTATCCTCAAAAGCACCTTTTTTCTCTTTCGGCGGTGTTTGGAGCAAAAAAGACAAACGTCCAGCTTTTGCTGCCACAGCAAAGGTGCCAGCGGGGAAAAGTGATGCTGGTCCTCACTGCCTCCTGGAACCCCTTCAAATGCCCCAGACAATTTCGCCCTCTCTGCTTTCTTGCAGATACTATCCTCACAAGCACGTTTTTTCACTTTCGGCGGTGTTTGGAGTAAAAAGGAGAAACGTCCAGCTTTTGCTGCCACAGCAAAGGTGCCAGCGGGGAAAAGTGATGCTGGTCCTCACTGCCTCCTGGAACCCCTTCAAATGCCCCAGACAATTTGGCCCTCTCTGCTTTCCTGCAGACTCTATCCTCAAAAACATCTTTTTTCACTTTCAGCGGTGTTTGGAGCAAAAAAGACAAACGACCAGCTTTTGCTGCCACAGCAAAGGTGCCAGCGGGGAAAAGTGATGCTGGTCCTCACTGCCTCCTGGAACCCCTTCAAATGCCCCAGACAATTTAGCCCTCTCTGCTTTCCTGCAGACTCTATCCTCAAAAGCACCTTTTTTCACTTTCGGCGGTGTTTGGAGCAAAAAAGACAAACGTCCAGCTTTTGCTGCCACAGCAAAAGTGCCAGCAGGGAAAAGTGATGCTGGTCCTCACTGCCTCCTGGAACCCCTTCAAATGCCCCAGACAATTTGGCCCTCTCTGCTTTCCTGCGGACTCTATCCTCAAAAGCAACTTTTTTCACTCTCGGCAGCCTCCGGAGCAAAAAAGACAAACGTCCAGCTTTTGCTGCCACAGCAAAGGTGCCAGCAGGGAAAAGTGATGCTGGTCCTCACTGCCTCCTGGAACCCCTTCAAATGCCCTAGACAATTTCACCCTCTCTTCTTTCCTGCGGACTCTATCGTCAAAAGCACCTTTTTTCACTTTCGGCGGTGTTTGGAGCAAAAAAGACAAACGTCCAGCTTTTGCTGCCACAGCAAAGGTGCCAGCGGGGAAAAGTGATGCTGGTCCTCACTGCCTCCTGGAACCCCTTCAAATGCCCCAGACAATTTGGCCCTCTCTGCTTTCCTGCAGACTCTATCATCAAAAGCACCTTTTTTGACCTTAGGCTGTGTTTGGAGCAAAAAAGACAAACGTCCAGCTTTTGCTGCCACAGCAAAGGTGCCAGAGGGGAAAAGTGATGCTGGTCCTCACTGCCTCCTGGAACCCCTTCAAATGCCCCAGACAATTTGGCCCTCTCTGCTTTCCTGCAGACTCTATCCTCAAAAGCACCTTTTTTCACTTTCGGCGGTGTTTGGAGCAAAAAAGACAAACGTCCAGCTTTTGCTGCCACAGCAAAGGTGCCAGCGGGGAAAAGTGATGCTGGTCCTCACTGCCTCCTGGAACCCCTTCAAATGCCCCAGACAATTTGGCCCTCTCTGCTTTCCTGCAGACTCTATCCTCAAAAGCACCTTTTTTCACTCTCGGCAGCCTCCGGAGCAAAAAAGACAAACGTCCAGCTTTTGCTGCCACAGCAAAGGTGCCAGCGGGGAAAAGTGATGCTGGTCCTCACTGCCTCCTGGAACCCCTTCAAATGCCCTAGACAATTTCACCCTCTCTTCTTTCCTGCGGACTCTATCGTCAAAAGCACCTTTTTTTACTTTCGGCAATGTTTGGAGCAAAAAAGACAAACGTCCAGCTTTTGCTGCCACAGCAAAGGTGCCAGCGGGGAAAAGTGATGCTGGTCCTCACTGCCTCCTGGAACCCCTTCAAATGCCCCAGACAATTTGGCCCTCTCTGCTTTCCTGCAGACTCTATCCTCAAAAGCACCTTTTTTGACCTTAGGCTGTGTTTGGAGCAAAAAAGACAAACGTCCAGCTTTTGCTGCCACAGCAAAGGTGCCAGAGGGGAAAAGTGATGCTGGTCCTCACTGCCTCCTGGAACCCCTTCAAATGCCCCAGACAATTTGGCCCTCTCTGCTTTCCTGCAGACTCTATCCTCAAAAACATCTTTTTTCACTTTCAGCGGTGTTTGGAGCAAAAAAGACAAACGTCCAGCTTTTGCTGCCACAGCAAAGGTACCGGCGGGGAAAAGTGATGCTGGTCCTCACTGCCTCCTGGAACCCCTTCAAATGCCCCAGACAATTTGGCCCTCTCTGCTTTCCTGCAGACTCTATCCTCAAAAGCAACTTTTTTCACTCTCGGCAGCCTCCGGAGCAAAAAAGACAAACGTCCAGATTTTGCTGCCACAGCAAAGGTGCCAGCAGGGAAAAGTGATGCTGGTCCTCACTGCCTCCTGGAACCCCTTCAAATGCCCCAGACAATTTCGCCCTCTCTGCTTTCCTGCAGACTCTATCCTCAAAAGCAACTTTTTTCACTCTCGGCAGCCTCCGGAGCAAAAAAGACAAACGTCCAGCTTTTGCTGCCACAGCAAAGGTGCCAGCGGGGAAAAGTGATGCTGGTCCTCACTGCCTCCTGGAACCCCTTCAAATGCCCTAGACAATTTCACCCTCTCTTCTTTCCTGCGGACTCTATCGTCAAAAGCACCTTTTTTCACTTTCGGCGGTGTTTGGAGCAAAAAAGACAAACGACCAGCTTTTGCTGCCACAGCAAAGGTGCCAGCGGGGAAAAGTGATGCTGGTCCTCACTGCCTCCTGGAACCCCTTCAAATGCCCCAGACAATTTGGCCCTCTCTGCTTTCCTGCAGACTCTATCCTCAAAAGCACCTTTTTTGACCTTAGGCTGTGTTTGGAGCAAAAAAGACAAACGTCCAGCTTTTGCTGCCACAGCAAAGGTGACAGCGGGGAAAAGTGATGCTGGTCCTCACTGCCTCCTGGAACCCCTTCAAATGCCCCAGACAATTTGGCCCTCTCTGCTTTCCTGCAGACTCTATCCTCAAAAGCAACTTTTTTCACTCTCGGCAGCCTCCGGAGCAAAAAAGACAAACGTCCAGCTTTTGCTGCCACAGCAAAGGTGCCAGCAGGGAAAAGTGATGCTGGTCCTCACTGCCTCCTGGAACCCCTTCAAATGCCCCAGACAATTTCGCCCTCTCTGCTTTCCTGCAGACTCTATCCTCAAAAGCACCTTCTTTCACTTTCGGCGGTGTTTGGAGCAAAAAAGACAAACGTCCAGCTTTTGCTGCCACAGCAAAGGTGCCAGCAGGGAAAAGTGATGCTGGTCCTCACTGCCTCCTGGAACCCCTTCAAATGCCCCAGACAATTTGGCCCTCTCTGCTTTCCTGCAGACCCTATCCTCAAAAGCAACTTTTTTCACTCTCGGCAGCCTCCGGAGCAAAAAAGACAAACGTCCAGATTTTGCTGCCACAGCAAAGGTGCCAGCAGGGAAAAGTGATGCTGGTCCTCACTGCCTCCTGGAACCCCTTCAAATGCCCCAGACAATTTGGCCCTCTCTGCTTTCCTGCAGACTCTATCCTCAAAAGCACCTTTTTTCACTCTCGGCATCCTCCGGAGCAAAAAAGACAAACGTCCAGCTTTTGCTGCCACAGCAAAGGTGCCAGCGGGGAAAAGTGATGCTGGTCCTCACTGCCTCCTGGAACCCCTTCAAATGCCCTAGACAATTTCACCCTCTCTTCTTTCCTGCGGACTCTATCGTCAAAAGCACCTTTTTTTACTTTCGGCAATGTTTGGAGCAAAAAAGACAAACGTCCAGCTTTTGCTGCCACAGCAAAGGTGCCAGCGGGGAAAAGTGATGCTGGTCCTCACTGCCTCCTGGAACCCCTTCAAATGCCCCAGACAATTTGGCCCTCTCTGCTTTCCTGCAGACTCTATCCTCAAAAGCACCTTTTTTGACCTTAGGCTGTGTTTGGAGCAAAAAAGATAAACGTCCAGCTTTTGCTGCCACAGCAAAGGTGCCAGAGGGGAAAAGTGATGCTGGTCCTCACTGCCTCCTGGAACCCCTTCAAATGCCTCAGACAATTTGGCCCTCTCTGCTTTCCTGCAGACTCTATCCTCAAAAGCACCTTTTTTCACTTTCGGCGGTGTTTGGAGCAAAAAAGACAAACGTCCAGCTTTTGCTGCCACAGCAAAGGTACCAGCGGGGAAAAGTGATGCTGGTCCTCACTGCCTCCTGGAACCCCTTCAAATGCCCCAGACAATTTGGCCCTCTCTGCTTTCCTGCAGACTCTATCCTCAAAAGCAACTTTTTTCACTCTCGGCAGCCTCCGGAGCAAAAAAGACAAACGTCCAGATTTTGCTGCCACAGCAAAGGTGCCAGCAGGGAAAAGTGATGCTGGTCCTCACTGCCTCCTGGAACCCCTTCAAATGCCCCAGACAATTTCGCCCTCTCTGCTTTCCTGCAGACTCTATCCTCAAAAGCACCTTTTTTCACTTTCGGCGGTGTTTGGAGCAAAAAAGACAAACGTCCAGCTTTTGCTGCCACAGCAAAGGTGCCAGCAGGGAAAAGTGATGCTAGTCCTCACTGCCTCCTGGAACCCCTTCAAATGCCCCAGACAATTTGGCCCTCTCTGCTTTCCTGCAGACTCTATCCTCAAAAGCACCTTTTTTCACTCTCGGCAGCCTCCGGAGCAAAAAAGACAAACGTCCAGCTTTTGCTGCCACAGCAAAGGTGCCAGCGGGGAAAAGTGATGCTGGTCCTCACTGCCTCCTGGAACCCCTTCAAATGCCCTAGACAATTTCACCCTCTCTTCTTTCCTGCGGACTCTATCGTCAAAAGCACATTTTTTTACTTTCGGCAGTGTTTGGAGCAAAAAAGACAAACGTCCAGCTTTTGCTGCCACAGCAAAGGTGCCAGCAGGGAAAAGTGATGCTGGTCCTCACTGCCTCCTGGAACCCCTTCAAATGCCCCAGACAATTTGGCCCTCTCTGCTTTCCTGCAGACTCTATCCTCAAAAGAACCTTTTTTGACCATAGGCTGTGTTTGGAGCAAAAAAGACAAACGTCCAGCTTTTGCTGCCACAGCAAAGGTGCCAGAGGGGAAAAGTGATGCTGGTCCTCACTGTCTCCTGGAACCCCTTCAAATACCCCAGACAATTTGGCACTCTGTGCTTTCCTGCAGACTCTATCCTTAAAAGCACCTTTTTTCACTTTCGGCGGTGTTTGGAGCAAAAAAGACAAACGTCCAGCTTTTGCTGCCACAGAAAAGGTGCCAGCGGGGAAAAGTGATGCTGGTCCTCACTGCCTCCTGGAACCCCTTCAAATGCCCCAGACAATTTGGCCCTCTCTGCTTTCCTGCAGACTCTATCCTCAAAAGCACCTTTTTTCACTTTCGGCGGTGTTTGGAGCAAAAGGGACAAACATCAAGCTTTTGCTGCCACAGCAAAGGTGCCAGCGGGGAAAAGTGATGCTGGTCCTCACTGTCTCCTGGAACCCCTTCAAATACCCCAGACAATTTGGCACTCTGTGCTTTCCTGCAGACTCTATCCTCAAAAGCACCTTTTTCCCTTTCGGTGGTGTTTGGAGCAAAAAAGACAAACGTCCAGCTTTTGCTGCCTCAGCAAATGTGCCAGCGGGGAAAAGTGATGCTGGTCCTCACTGCCTCCTGGAACCCCTTCAAATGCCCCAGACTATTTGGCCCTCTTTGCTTTCCTGCAGACTCTATCCTCAAAAGCACATTTTTTCACTTTCGGCGGTGTTTGGAGCAAAAAAGACAAACGTCCAGCTTTTGCTGCCACAGCAAAGGTGCCAGCGGGGAAAAGTGATGCTGGTCCTCACTGCCTCCTGGAACCCCTTCAAATGCCCCAGACAATTTGGCCCTCCCTGTTTCCTGCAGACTCTATCCTCAAAAGCACCTTTTTTCACTTTCGGCGGTGTTTGGAGCAAAAAAGACAAACGTCCAGCTTTTTCTGCCACAGCAAAGGTGCCAGCGGGGAAAAGTGATGCTGGTCCTCACTGCCTCCTGGAACCCCTTCAAATGCGCCATACAATTTCACCCTCTCTTCTTTCCTGTGGAATCTATCGTCAAAAGGACATTTTTCACTTTCAACGGTGTTTGGAGCAAAAAAGAAAAACGTCCAGCTTTTGCTGCCACAGCAAAGGTGCCAGCGGGGAAAAGTGATGCTGGTCCTCACTGTCTCCTGGAACCCCTTCAAATACCCCAGACAATTTGGCCCTCTCTGCTTTCCTACGGATTCTATCCTCTAAAGCACCTTTTCAGAGTCTCGGCAGCCTCCGGAGAAAAAAAGACAAACATCCAGCTTTTGCTGCCACAGCAAAAGTGCCAGCGGATAAACGTGATGCTGGTCCTCACTGCCTCCTGGAACCCCTTCAAATGCCCCAGACAATTTGGCCCTCTCTGCTTTCCTGTGGAGTCTATCGTCAAAAGGACCTTTTTTCACTTTCGGCAGTGTTTCGAGCTAAAAAGACTAACGTCCAGCTTTTGCTGCCACAGCAAAGGTGCCAGAGGGGAAAAGTGATGCTGGTCCTCACTGCCTCCTGGAACCCCTTCAAATGCCAGAGACAATTTGGCCCACCCTGTTTCCTGCAGACTCTATCCTCAAAAGCACCTTTTTTCAATTTCGGCGGTGTTTGGAGCAAAAAAGACAAACGTCCAGCTTTTGCTGCCACAGCAAAGGTGCCAGCAGGGAAAAGTGATGCTGGTCCTCACTGCCTCCTGGAACCCCTTCAAATGCCCCAGACAATTTCGCCCTCTCTGCTTTCCTGCAGAGTCTATCCTCAAAAGCACCTTTTTTCACTTTCGGCGGTGTTTGGAGCAAAAAAGACAAACGTCCAGCTTTTGCTGCCACAGCAAAGGTGCCAGCAGGGAAAAGTGATGCTAGTCCTCACTGCCTCCTGGAACCCCTTCAAATGCCCCAGACAATTTGGCCCTCTCTGCTTTCCTGAGGACTTTATCCTCAAAAGCACCTTTTTTCACTTTCGGCGGTGTTTGGAGCAAAAAAGACAAACGTCCAGCTTTTGCTGCCACAGCAAAGGTGCCAGCAGGGAAAAGTGATGCTAGTCCTCACTGCCTCCTGGAACCCCTTCAAATGCCCCAGACAATTTGGCCCTCTCTGCTTTCCTGCAGACTCTATCCTCAAAAGCACCTTTTTTCACTCTCGGCAGCCCCCGGAGCAAAAAAGACAAACGTCCAGCTTTTGCTGCCACAGCAAAGGTGCCAGCGGGGAAAAGTGATGCTGGTCCTCACTGCCTCCTGGAACCCCTTCAAATGCCCTAGACAATTTCACCCTCTCTTCTTTCCTGCGGACTCTATCGTCAAAAGCACCTTTTTTTACTTTCGGCAGTGTTTGGAGCAAAAGAGACAAACGTCCAGCTTTTGCTGCCACAGCAAAGGTGCCAGCGGGGAAAAGTGATGCTGGTCCTCACTGCCTCCTGGAACCCCTTCAAATGCCCCAGACAATTTGGCCCTCTCTGCTTTCCTGCAGACTCTATCCACAAAAGCACCTTTTTTCACTTTCGGCGGTGTTTGGAGCAAAAGGGACAAACGTCCAGCTTTTGCTGCCACAGCAAAGGTGCCAGCGGGGAAAAGTGATGCTGGTCCTCACTGTCTCCTGGAACCCCTTCAAATACCCCAGACAATTTGGCACTCTGTGCTTTCCTGCAGACTCTATCCTTAAAAGCACCTTTTTTCACTTTCGGCGGTGTTTGGAGCAAAAAAGACAAACGTCCAGCTTTTGCTGCCACAGAAAAGGTGCCAGCGGGGAAAAGTGATGCTGGTCCTCACTGCCTCCTGGAACCCCTTCAAATGCCCCAGACAATTTGGCCCTCTCTGCTTTCCTGCAGACTCTATCCTCAAAAGCACCTTTTTTCACTTTCGGCGGTGTTTGGAGCAAAAAAGACAAACATCAAGCTTTTGCTGCCACAGCAAAGGTGCCAGCGGGGAAAAGTGATGCTGGTCCTCACTGTCTCCTGGAACCCCTTCAAATACCCCAGACAATTTGGCACTCTGTGCTTTCCTGCAGACTCTATCCTCAAAAGCACCTTTTTCCCTTTCGGTGGTGTTTGGAGCAAAAAAGACAAACGTCCAGCTTTTGCTGCCTCAGCAAATGTGCCAGCGGGGAAAAGGGATGCTGGTCCTCACTGCCTCCTGGAACCCCTTCAAATGCCCCAGACAATTTGGCCCTCTCTGCTTTCCTGCAGACTCTATCCTCAAAAGCACATTTTTTCACTTTCGGCGGTGTTTGGAGCAAAAAAGACAAACGTCCAGCTTTTGCTGCCACAGCAAAGGTGCCAGCGGGGAAAAGTGATGCTGGTCCTCACTGCCTCCTGGAACCCCTTCAAATGCCCCAGACAATTTGGCCCTGCCTGTTTCCTGCAGACTCTATCCTCAAAAGCACCTTTTTTCACTTTCGGCGGTGTTTGGAGCAAAAAAGACAAACGTCCAGCTTTTGCTGCCACAGCAAAGGTGCCAGCGGGGAAAAGTGATGCTGGTCCTCACTGCCTCCTGGAACCCCTTCAAATGCGCCATATAATTTCACCCTCTCTTCTTTCCTGTGGAATCTATCGTGAAAAGGACATTTTTCACTTTCAACGGTGTTTGGAGTAAAAAAGAAAAACGTCCAGCTTTTGCTGCCACAGCAAAGGTGCCAGCGGGGAAAAGTGATGCTGGTCCTCACTGCCTCCTGGAACCCCTTCAAATACCCCAGACAATTTGGCCCTCTCTGCTTTCCTACGGATTCTATCCTCTAAAGCACCTTTTCAGAGTCTCGGCAGCCTCCGCAGAAAAAAAGACAAACATCCAGCTTTTGCTGCCACAGCAAAAGTGCCAGCGGATAAACGTGATGCTGGTCCTCACTGCCTCCTGGAACCCCTTCAAATGCCCCAGACAATTTGGCCCTCTCTGCTTTCCTGCGGAGTCTATCGTCAAAAGGACCTTTTTTCACTTTCGGCAGTGTTTCGAGCTAAAAAGACTAACGTCCAGCTTTTGCTGCCACAGCAAAGGTGCCAGAGGGGAAAAGTGATGCTGGTCCTCACTGCCTCCTGGAACCCCTTCAAATGCCCCAGACAATTTGGCCCTCTCTGCTTTCCTGCAGACTCTATCCACAAAAGCACCTTTTTTCACTTTCGGTGGTGTTTGGAGCAAAAGGGACAAACGTCCAGCTTTTGCTGCCACAGCAAAGGTGCCAGCGGGGAAAAGTGATGCTGGTCCTCACTGTCTCCTGGAACCCCTTCAAATACCCCAGACAATTTGGCACTCTGTGCTTTCCTGCAGACTCTATCCTTAAAAGCACCTTTTTTCACTTTCGGCGGTGTTTGGAGCAAAAAAGACAAACGTCCAGCTTTTGCTGCCACAGAAAAGGTGCCAGCGGGGAAAAGTGATGCTGGTCCTCACTGCCTCCTGGAACCCCTTCAAATGCCCCAGACAATTTGGCCCTCTCTGCTTTCCTGCAGACTCTATCCTCAAAAGCACCTTTTTTCACTTTCGGCGGTGTTTGGAGCAAAAAAGACAAACATCAAGCTTTTGCTGCCACAGCAAAGGTGCCAGCGGGGAAAAGTGATGCTGGTCCTCACTGTCTCCTGGAACCCCTTCAAATACCCCAGACAATTTGGCACTCTGTGCTTTCCTGCAGACTCTATCCTCAAAAGCACCTTTTTCCCTTTCGGTGGTGTTTGGAGCAAAAAAGACAAACGTCCAGCTTTTGCTGCCTCAGCAAATGTGCCAGCGGGGAAAAGTGATGCTGGTCCTCACTGCCTCCTGGAACCCCTTCAAATGCCCCAGACAATTTGGCCCTCTCTGCTTTCCTGCAGACTCTATCCTCAAAAGCACATTTTTTCACTTTCGGCGGTGTTTGGAGCAAAAAAGACAAACGTCCAGCTTTTGCTGCCACAGCAAAGGTGCCAGCGGGGAAAAGTGATGCTGGTCCTCACTGCCTCCTGGAACCCCTTCAAATGCCCCAGACAATTTGGCCCTGCCTGTTTCCTGCAGACTCTATCCTCAAAAGCACCTTTTTTCACTTTCGGCGGTGTTTGGAGCAAAAAAGACAAACGTCCAGCTTTTGCTGCCACAGCAAAGGTGCCAGCGGGGAAAAGTGATGCTGGTCCTCACTGCCTCCTGGAACCCCTTCAAATGCGCCATATAATTTCACCCTCTCTTCTTTCCTGTGGAATCTATCGTCAAAAGGACATTTTTCACTTTCAACGGTGTTTGGAGCAAAAAAGAAAAACGTCCAGCTTTTGCTGCCACAGCAAAGGTGCCAGCGGGGAAAAGTGATGCTGGTCCTCACTGCCTCCTGGAACCCCTTCAAATACCCCAGACAATTTGGCCCTCTCTGCTTTCCTACGGATTCTATCCTCTAAAGCACCTTTTCAGAGTCTCGGCAGCCTCCGCAGAAAAAAAGACAAACATCCAGCTTTTGCTGCCACAGCAAAAGTGCCAGCGGATAAACGTGATGCTGGTCCTCACTGCCTCCTGGAACCCCTTCAAATGCCCCAGACAATTTGGCCCTCTCTGCTTTCCTGCGGAGTCTATCGTCAAAAGGACCTTTTTTCACTTTCGGCAGTGTTTCGAGCTAAAAAGACTAACGTCCAGCTTTTGCTGCCACAGCAAAGGTGCCAGCGGGGAAAAGTGATGCTGGTCCTCACTGCCTCCTGGAACCCCTTCAAATGCCCCAGACAATTTGGCCCTCTTTGCTTTCCTGCAGACTCTATCCTCAAAAGCACATTTTTTCACTTTCGGCGGTGTTTGGAGCAAAAAAGACAAACGTCCAGCTTTTGCTGCCACAGCAAAGGTGCCAGCGGGGAAAAGTGATGCTGGTCCTCACTGCCTCCTGGAACCCCTTCAAATGCCCCAGACAATTTGGCCCTGCCTGTTTCCTGCAGACTCTATCCTCAAAAGCACCTTTTTTCACTTTCGGCGGTGTTTGGAGCAAAAAAGACAAACGTCCAGCTTTTGCTGCCACAGCAAAGGTGCCAGCGGGGAAAAGTGATGCTGGTCCTCACTGCCTCCTGGAACCCCTTCAAATGCGCCATACAATTTCACCCTCTCTTCTTTCCTGTGGAATCTATCGTCAAAAGGACATTTTTCACTTTCAACGGTGTTTGGAGCAAAAAAGAAAAACGTCCAGCTTTTGCTGCCACAGCAAAGGTGCCAGCGGGGAAAAGTGATGCTGGTCCTCACTGTCTCCTGGAACCCCTTCAAATACCCCAGACAATTTGGCCCTCTCTGCTTTCCTACGGATTCTATCCTCTAAAGCACCTTTTCAGAGTCTCGGCAGCCTCCGCAGAAAAAAAGACAAACATCCAGCTTTTGCTGCCACAGCAAAAGTGCCAGCGGATAAACGTGATGCTGGTCCTCACTGCCTCCTGGAACCCCTTCAAATGCCCCAGACAATTTGGCCCTCTCTGCTTTCCTGTGGAGTCTATCGTCAAAAGGACCTTTTTTCACTTTCGGCAGTGTTTCGAGCTAAAAAGACTAACGTCCAGCTTTTGCTGCCACAGCAAAGGTGCCAGAGGGGAAAAGTGATGCTGGTCCTCACTGCCTCCTGGAACCCCTTCAAATGCCAGAGACAATTTGGCCCACCCTGTTTCCTGCAGACTCTATCCTCAAAAGCACCTTTTTTCAATTTCGGCGGTGTTTGGAGCAAAAAAGACAAACGTCCAGCTTTTGCTGCCACAGCAAAGGTGCCAGCAGGGAAAAGTGATGCTGGTCCTCACTGCCTCCTGGAACCCCTTCAAATGCCCCAGACAATTTCGCCCTCTCTGCTTTCCTGCAGAGTCTATCCTCAAAAGCACCTTTTTTCACTTTCGGCGGTGTTTGGAGCAAAAAAGACAAACGTCCAGCTTTTGCTGCCACAGCAAAGGTGCCAGCAGGGAAAAGTGATGCTAGTCCTCACTGCCTCCTGGAACCCCTTCAAATGCCCCAGACAATTTCGCCCTCTCTGCTTTCCTGCAGACTCTATCCTCAAAAGCACCTTTTTTCACTTTCGGCGGTGTTTGGAGCAAAAAAGACAAACGTCCAGCTTTTGCTGCCACAGCAAAGGTGCCAGCAGGGAAAAGTGATGCTAGTCCTCACTGCCTCCTGGAACCCCTTCAAATGCCCCAGACAATTTGGCCCTCTCTGCTTTCCTGCAGACTCTATCCTCAAAAGCACCTTTTTTCACTCTCGGCAGCCTCCGGAGCAAAAAAGACAAACGTCCAGCTTTTGCTGCCACAGCAAAGGTGCCAGCGGGGAAAAGTGATGCTGGTCCTCACTGCCTCCTGGAACCCCTTCAAATGCCCTAGACAATTTCACCCTCTCTTCTTTCCTGCGGACTCTATCGTCAAAAGCACCTTTTTTTACTTTCGGCAGTGTTTGGAGCAAAAGAGACAAACGTCCAGCTTTTGCTGCCACAGCAAAGGTGCCAGCAGGGAAAAGTGATGCTGGTCCTCACTGCCTCCTGGAACCCCTTCAAATGCCCCAGACAATTTGGCCCTCTCTGCTTTCCTGCAGACTCTATCCACAAAAGCACCTTTTTTCACTTTCGGCGGTGTTTGGAGCAAAAGGGACAAACGTCCAGCTTTTGCTGCCACAGCAAAGGTGCCAGCGGGGAAAAGTGATGCTGGTCCTCACTGTCTCCTGGAACCCCTTCAAATACCCCAGACAATTTGGCACTCTGTGCTTTCCTGCAGACTCTATCCTTAAAAGCACCTTTTTTCACTTTCGGCGGTGTTTGGAGCAAAAAAGACAAACGTCCAGCTTTTGCTGCCACAGAAAAGGTGCCAGCGGGGAAAAGTGATGCTGGTCCTCACTGCCTCCTGGAACCCCTTCAAATGCCCCAGACAATTTGGCCCTCTCTGCTTTCCTGCAGACTCTATCCTCAAAAGCACCTTTTTTCACTTTCGGCGGTGTTTGGAGCAAAAAAGACAAACATCAAGCTTTTGCTGCCACAGCAAAGGTGCCAGCGGGGAAAAGTGATGCTGGTCCTCACTGTCTCCTGGAACCCCTTCAAATACCCCAGACAATTTGGCACTCTGTGCTTTCCTGCAGACTCTATCCTCAAAAGCACCTTTTTCCCTTTCGGTGGTGTTTGGAGCAAAAAAGACAAACGTCCAGCTTTTGCTGCCTCAGCAAATGTGCCAGCGGGGAAAAGTGATGCTGGTCCTCACTGCCTCCTGGAACCCCTTCAAATGCCCCAGACAATTTGGCCCTCTCTGCTTTCCTGCAGACTCTATCCTCAAAAGCACATTTTTTCACTTTCGGCGGTGTTTGGAGCAAAAAAGACAAACGTCCAGCTTTTGCTGCCACAGCAAAGGTGCCAGCGGGGAAAAGTGATGCTGGTCCTCACTGCCTCCTGGAACCCCTTCAAATGCCCCAGACAATTTGGCCCTGCCTGTTTCCTGCAGACTCTATCCTCAAAAGCACCTTTTTTCACTTTCGGCGGTGTTTGGAGCAAAAAAGACAAACGTCCAGCTTTTGCTGCCACAGCAAAGGTGCCAGCGGGGAAAAGTGATGCTGGTCCTCACTGCCTCCTGGAACCCCTTCAAATGCGCCATATAATTTCACCCTCTCTTCTTTCCTGTGGAATCTATCGTCAAAAGGACATTTTTCACTTTCAACGGTGTTTGGAGCAAAAAAGAAAAACGTCCAGCTTTTGCTGCCACAGCAAAGGTGCCAGCGGGGAAAAGTGATGCTGGTCCTCACTGCCTCCTGGAACCCCTTCAAATACCCCAGACAATTTGGCCCTCTCTGCTTTCCTACGGATTCTATCCTCTAAAGCACCTTTTCAGAGTCTCGGCAGCCTCCGCAGAAAAAAAGACAAACATCCAGCTTTTGCTGCCACAGCAAAAGTGCCAGCGGATAAACGTGATGCTGGTCCTCACTGCCTCCTGGAACCCCTTCAAATGCCCCAGACAATTTGGCCCTCTCTGCTTTCCTGCGGAGTCTATCGTCAAAAGGACCTTTTTTCACTTTCGGCAGTGTTTCGAGCTAAAAAGACTAACGTCCAGCTTTTGCTGCCACAGCAAAGGTGCCAGAGGGGAAAAGTGATGCTGGTCCTCACTGCCTCCTGGAACCCCTTCAAATGCCAGAGACAATTTGGCCCACCCTGTTTCCTGCAGACTCTATCCTCAAAAGCACCTTTTTTCAATTTCGGCGGTGTTTGGAGCAAAAAAGACAAACGTCCAGCTTTTGCTGCCACAGCAAAGGTGCCAGCGGGGAAAAGTGATGCTGGTCCTCACTGCCTCCTGGAACCCCTTCAAATGCCCCAGACAATTTAGCCCTCTCTGCTTTCCTGCAGACTCTATCCTCACAAGCACCTTTTTTCACTTTCGGTGGTGTTTGGAGCAAAAAGGACAAACGTCCAGCTTTTGCTGCCACAGCAAAGGTGCCAGCGGGGAAAAGTGATGCTGGTCCTCACTGCCTCCTGGAACCCCTTCAAATGCCCCAGACAATTTAGCCCTCTCTGCTTTCCTGCAGACTCTATCCTCAAAAGCACCTTTTTTCACTTTCGGCGGTGTTTGGAGCAAAAAAGACAAACGTCCAGCTTTTGCTGCCACAGCAAAGGTGCCAGCGGGGAAAAGTGATGCTGGTCCTCACTGCCTCCTGGAACCCCTTCAAATGCACCATACAATTTCACCCTCTCTTCTTTCCTGTGGACTCTATCGTCAAAAGGACCTTTTTTCACTTTCGGCGGTGTTTGTAGCAAAAAAGAGAAACGTCCAGCTTTTGCTGCCACCGCAAAGGTGCCAGCGTGGAAAAGTTATGCTGGTCCTCACTGTCTCCTGGAACCCTTCCAATACCCCAGACAATTTGGCCCTCTCTGCTTTCCTGCAGACTCTATCCTCAAAAACATCTTTTTTCACTTTCGGCGGTGTTTGGAGCAAAAAAGACAAACGACCAGCTTTTGCTGCCACAGCAAAGGTGCCAGCGGGGAAAAGTGATGCTGGTCCTCACTGCCTCCTGGAACCCCTTCAAATGCCCCAGACAATTTCGCCCTCTCTGCTTTCCTGCAGACTCTATCCTCAAAAGCACCTTTTTTCACTTTCGGCGGTGTTTGGAGCAAAAAAGACAAACGTCCAGCTTTTGCTGCCACAGCAAAGGTGCCAGCAGGGAAAAGTGATGCTAGTCCTCACTGCCTCCTGGAACCCCTTCAAATGCCCCAGACAATTTGGCCCTCTCTGCTTTCCTGCAGACTCTATCCTCAAAAGCACCTTTTTTCACTCTCGGCAGCCTCCGGAGCAAAAAAGACAAACGTCCAGCTTTTGCTGCCACAGCAAAGGTGCCAGCGGGGAAAAGTGATGCTGGTCCTCACTGCCTCCTGGAACCCCTTCAAATGCCCTAGACAATTTCACCCTCTCTTCTTTCCTGCGGACTCTATCGTCAAAAGCACCTTTTTTTACTTTCGGCAGTGTTTGGAGCAAAAAAGACAAACGTCCAGCTTTTGCTGCCACAGCAAATGTGCCAGCAGGGAAAAGTGATGCTGGTCCTCACTGCCTCCTGGAACCCCTTCAAATGCCCCAGACAATTTGGCCCTCTCTGCTTTCCTGCAGACTCTATCCTCAAAAGCACCTTTTTTGACCTTAGGCTCTGTTTGGAGCAAAAAAGACAAACGTCCAGCTTTTGCTGCCACAGCAAAGGTGCCAGAGGGGAAAAGTGATGCTGGTCCTCACTGTCTCCTGGAACCCCTTCAAATACCCCAAACAATTTGGCACTCTGTGCTTTCCTGCAGACTCTATCCTTAAAAGCACCTTTTTTCACTTTCGGCGGTGTTTGGAGCAAAAAAGACAAACGTCCAGCTTTTGCTGCCACAGAAAAGGTGCCAGCGGGGAAAAGTGATGCTGGTCCTCACTGCCTCCTGGAACCCCTTCAAATGCCCCAGACAATTTGGCCCTCTCTGCTTTCCTGCAGACTCTATCCTCAAAAGCACCTTTTTTCACTTTCGGCGGTGTTTGGAGCAAAAAAGACAAACATCAAGCTTTTGCTGCCACAGCAAAGGTGCCAGCGGGGAAAAGTGATGCTGGTCCTCACTGCCTCCTGGAACCCCTTCAAATGCCCCAGACAATTTGGCCCTCTCTGCTTTCCTGCAGACTCTATCCTCAAAAGCACATTTTTTCACTTTCAGCGGTGTTTGGAGCAAAAAAGACAAACGTCCAGCTTTTGCTGCCACAGCAAAGGTGCCAGCGGGGAAAAGTGATGCTGGTCCTCACTGCCTCCTGGAACCCCTTCAAATGCCCCAGACAATTTGGCCCTGCCTGTTTCCTGCAGACTCTATCCTCAAAAGCACCTTTTTTCACTTTCGGCGCTGTTTGGAGCAAAAAAGACAAACGTCCAGCTTTTGCTGCCACAGCAAAGGTGCCAGCGGGGAAAAGTGATGCTGGTCCTCACTGCCTCCTGGAACCCCTTCAAATGCGCCATACAATTTCACCCTCTCTTCTTTCCTGTGGACTCTATCGTCAAAAGGACATTTTTCACTTTCAGCGGTGTTTGGAGCAAAAAAGACAAACGTCCAGCTTTTGCTGCCACAGCAAAAGTGCCAGCAGATAAACGTGATGCTGGTCCTCACTGCTTCCTGGAACCCCTTCAAATGCCCCAGACAATTTGGCCCTCTCTGCTTTCCTGCGGAGTCTATCGTCAAAAGCACCTTTTTTCACTTTCGGCAGTGTTTCGAGCTAAAAAGACAAACGTCCAGCTTTTGCTGCCACAGCAAAGGTGCCAGAGGGGAAAAGTGATGCTGGTCCTCACTGCCTCCTGGAACCCCTTCAAATGCCCCAGACAATTTGGCCCTCCCTGTTTCCTGCAGACTCTATCCTCAAAAGCACCTTTTTCCCTTTCGGCGGTGTTTGGAGCAAAAAAGACAAACATCCAGCTTTTGCTGCCACAGCAAAGGTGCCAGCGGGGAAAAGTGATGCTGGTCCTCACTGCCTCCTGGAACCCCTTCAAATGCCCCGGACAATTTGGCCCTCCCTGTTTCCTGCAGACTCTATCCTCAAAAGCACCTTTTTTCCCTTTCGGCAGTGTTTGGAGCAAAAAAGACAAACGTCCAGCTTTTGCTGCCACAGCAAATGTGCCAGCGGGGAAAAGTGATGCTGGTCCTCACTTCCTCCTGGAACCCCTTCAAATGCCCCAGAAAATTTGGCCCTCTCTGCTTTCCTGCAGACTCTATCCTCAAAAGCACCTTTTTTGACCTTAGGCTCTGTTTGGAGCAAAAAAGACAAACGTCCAGCTTTTGCTGCCACAGCAAAGGTGCCAGCGGGGAAAAGTGATGCTGGTCCTCACTGCCTCCTGGAACCCCTTCAAATGCCCCAGACAATTTGGCCCTCCCTCTTTCCTGCAGACTCTATCCTCAAAAGCACCTTTTTTCACTTTCGGCGGTGTTTGGAGCAAAAAAGACAAACGTCCAGCTTTTGCTGCCACAGCAAAGGTGCCAGCGGGGAAAAGTGATGCTGGTCCTCACTGCCTCCTGGAACCCCTTCAAATGCACCATACAATTTCACCCTCTCTTCTTTCCTGTGGACTCTGTCGTCAAAAGGACCTTTTTTCACTTTCAGCGGTGTTTGGAGCAAAAAAGACAAACGTCCAGCTTTTGCTGCCACAGCAAAGGTGCCAGCGGGGAAAAGTGATGCTGGTCCTCACTGCCTCCTGGAACCCCTTCAAATGCCCCAGACAATTTAGCCCTCTCTGCTTTCCTGCAGACTCTATCCTCAAAAGCACCTTTTTTCACTCTCGGCAGCCTCCGGAGCAAAAAAGACAAACGTCCAGCTTTTGCTGCCACAGCAAAGGTGCGAGCGGGGAAAAGTGATGCTGGTCCTCACTGCCTCCTGGAACCCCTTCAAATGCGCCATACAATTTCACCCTCTCTTCTTTCCTGTGGACTCTATCGTCAAAAGGACCTTTTTTCAATTTCGGCGGTGTTTGGAGCAAAAAAGACAAACGTCCAGCTTTTGCTGCCACAGCAAAGGTGCCAGCGGGGAAAAGTGATGCTGGTCCTCACTGCCTCCTGGAACCCCTTCAAATGCGCCATACAATTTCACCCTCTCTTCTTTCCTGTGGACTCTGTCGTCAAAAGGACCTTTTTTGACTTTCAGCGGTGTTTGGAGCAAAAAAGACAAACGTCCAGCTTTTGCTGCCACAGCAAAGGTGCCAGCGGGGAAAAGTGATGCTGGTCCTCACTGTCTCCTGGAACCCCTTCAAATGCCCCAGACAATTTAGCCCTCTCTGCTTTCCTGCAGACTCTATCCTCAAAAGCACCTTTTTTCACTCTCGTCAGCCTCCGGAGCAAAAAAGACAAACGTCCAGCTTTTGCTGCCACAGCAAATGTGCCAGCGGGGAAAAGTGATGCTGGTCCTCACTTCCTCCTGGAACCCCTTCAAATGCCCCAGAAAATTTGGCCCTCTCTGCTTTCCTGCAGACTCTATCCTCAAAAGCACCTTTTTTGACCTTAGGCTCTGTTTGGAGCAAAAAAGACAAACGTCCAGCTTTTGCTGCCACAGCAAAGGTGCCAGCGGGGAAAAGTGATGCTGGTCCTCACTGCCTCCTGGAACCCCTTCAAATGCCCCAGACAATTTGGCCCTCCCTCTTTCCTGCAGACTCTATCCTCAAAAGCACCTTTTTTCCCTTTCGGCGGTGTTTGGAGCAAAAAAGACAAACGTCCAGCTTTTGCTGCCACAGCAAAGGTGCCAGCGGGGAAAAGTGATGCTGGTCCTCACTGCCTCCTGGAACCCCTTCAAATGCGCCATACAATTTCACCCTCTCTTCTTTCCTGTGGACTCTGTCGTCAAAAGGACCTTTTTTCACTTTCAGCGGTGTTTGGAGCAAAAAAGACAAACGTCCAGCTTTTGCTGCCACAGCAAAGGTGCCAGCGGGGAAAAGTGATGCTGGTCCTCACTGCCTCCTGGAACCCCTTCAAATGCCCCAGACAATTTAGCCCTCTCTGCTTTCCTGCAGACTCTATCCTCAAAAGCACCTTTTTTCACTCTCGGCAGCCTCCGGAGCAAAAAAGACAAACGTCCAGCTTTTTCTGCCACAGCAAAGGTGCCAGCGGGGAAAAGTGATGCTGGTCCTCACTGCCTCCTGGAACCTCTTCAAATGCCCCAGACAATTTGGCCCTCTCTGCTTTCCTGCAGACTCTATCCTCAAAAGCACCTTTTTTGACCTTAGGCTGTGTTTGGAGCAAAAAAGACAAACGTCCAGCTTTTGCTGCCACAGCAAAGGTGCCAGCGGGGAAAAGTGATGCTGGTCCTCACTGCCTCCTGGAACCCCTTCAAATGCCCCAGGCAATTTGGCCATCCCTGTTTCCTGCAGACTCTATCCTCAAAAGCACCTTTTTTCACTTTCGGCGGTGTTTGGAGCAAAAAAGACAAACGTCAAGCTTTTGCTGCCACAGCAAAGGTGCGAGCGGGGAAAAGTGATGCTGGTCCTCACTGCCTCCTGGAACCCCTTCAAATGCGCCATACAATTTCACCCTCTCTTCTTTCCTGTGGACTCTATCGTCAAAAGGACCTTTTTTCAATTTCGGCGGTGTTTGGAGCAAAAAAGACAAACGTCCAGCTTTTGCTGCCACAGCAAAGGTGCCAGCGGGGAAAAGTGATGCTGGTCCTCACTGCCTCCTGGAACCCCTTCAAATGCGCCATACAATTTCACCCTCTCTTCTTTCCTGTGGACTCTGTCGTCAAAAGGACCTTTTTTGACTTTCAGCGGTGTTTGGAGCAAAAAAGACAAACGTCCAGCTTTTGCTGCCACAGCAAAGGTGCCAGCGGGGAAAAGTGATGCTGGTCCTCACTGTCTCCTGGAACCCCTTCAAATGCCCCAGACAATTTAGCCCTCTCTGCTTTCCTGCAGACTCTATCCTCAAAAGCACCTTTTTTCACTCTCGTCAGCCTCCGGAGCAAAAAAGACAAACGTCCAGCTTTTTATGCCACAGCAAAGGTGCCAGCGGGGAAAAGTGATGCTGGTCCTCACTGCCTCCTGGAACCCCTTCAAATGCCCCAGACAATTTGGCCATCCCTGTTTCCTGCAGACTCTATCCTCAAAAGCACCTTTTTTTCACTTTCGGCGGTGTTTGGAGCAAAAAAGACAAACGTACAGCTTTTGCTGCCACAGCAAAGGTGCGAGCGGGGAAAAGTGATGCTGGTCCTCACTGCCTCCTGGAACCCCTTCAAATGCGCCATACAATTTCACCCTCTCTTCTTCCTGTGGACTCTATCGTCAAAAGGATCTTTTTTCAATTTCGGCGGTGTTTGGAGCAAAAAAGACAAACGTCCAGCTTTTGCTGCCACAGCAAAGGTGCCAGCGGGGAAAAGTGATGCTGGTCCTCACTGCCTCCTGGAACCCCTTCAAATGCGCCATAGAATTTCACCCTCTCTTCTTTCCTGTGGACTCTGTCGTCAAAAGGACCTTTTTTGACTTTCAGCGGTGTTTGGAGCAAAAAAGACAAACGTCCAGCTTTTGCTGCCACAGCAAAGGTGCCAGCGGGGAAAAGTGATGCTGGTCCTCACTGTCTCCTGGAACCCCTTCAAATGCCCCAGACAATTTAGCCCTCTCTGCTTTCCTGCAGACTCTATCCTCAAAAGCACCTTTTTTCACTCTCGTCAGCCTCCGGAGCAAAAAAGACAAACGTCCAGCTTTTTCTGCCACAGCAAAGGTGCCAGCGGGGAAAAGTGATGCTGGTCCTCACTGCCTCCTGGAACCTCTTCAAATGCCCCAGACAATTTGGCCCTCTCTGCTTTCCTGCAGACTCTATCCTCAAAAGCACCTTTTTTGACCTTAGGCTGTGTTTGGAGCAAAAAAGACAAACGTCCAGCTTTTGCTGCCACAGCAAAGGTGCCAGCGGGGAAAAGTGATGCTGGTCCTCACTGCCTCCTGGAACCTCTTCAAATGCCCCAGACAATTTGGCCCTCTCTGCTTTCCTGCAGACTCTATCCTCAAAAGCACCTTTTTTGACCTTAGGCTGTGTTTGGAGCAAAAAAGACAAACGTCCAGCTTTTGCTGCCACAGCAAAAGTGCCAGCGGGGAAAAGTGATGCTGGTCCTCACTGCCTCCTGGAACCCCTTCAAATGCCCCAGACAATTTGGCCCTCCCTCTTTCCTGCAGACTCTATCCTCAAAAGCACCTTTTTTCACTTTCGGCGGTGTTTGGAGCAAAAAAGACAAACGTCCAGCTTTTGCTGCCACAGCAAAGGTGCCAGCGGGGAAAAGTGATGCTGGTCCTCACTGCCTCCTGGAACCCCTTCAAATGCGCCATACAATTTCACCCTCTCTTCTTTCCTGTGGACTCTGTCGTCAAAAGGACCTTTTTTCACTTTCAGCGGTGTTTGGAGCAAAAAAGACAAACGTCCAGCTTTTGCTGCCACAGCAAAGGTGCCAGCGGGGAAAAGTGATGCTGGTCCTCACTGCCTCCTGGAACCCCTTCAAATGCCCCAGACAATTTAGCCCTCTCTGCTTTCCTGCAGACTCTATCCTCAAAAGCACCTTTTTTCACTCTCGTCAGCCTCCGGAGCAAAAAAGACAAACGTCCAGCTTTTTCTGCCACAGCAAAGGTGCCAGCGGGGAAAAGTGATGCTGGTCCTCACTGCCTCCTGGAACCTCTTCAAATGCCCCAGACAATTTGGCCCTCTCTGCTTTCCTGCAGACTCTATCCTCAAAAGCACCTTTTTTGACCTTAGGCTGTGTTTGGAGCAAAAAAGACAAACGTCCAGCTTTTGCTGCCACAGCAAAGGTGCCAGCGGGGAAAAGTGATGCTGGTCCTCACTGCCTCCTGGAACCTCTTCAAATGCCCCAGACAATTTGGCCCTCTCTGCTTTCCTGCAGACTCTATCCTCAAAAGCACCTTTTTTGACCTTAGGCTGTGTTTGGAGCAAAAAAGACAAACGTCCAGCTTTTGCTGCCACAGCAAAGGTGCCAGCGGGGAAAAGTGATGCTGGTCCTCACTGCCTCCTGGAACCCCTTCAAATGCCCCAGACAATTTGGCCCTCCCTCTTTCCTGCAGACTCTATCCTCAAAAGCACCTTTTTTCACTTTCGGCGGTGTTTTGGAGCAAAAAAGACAAACGTCCAGCTTTTGCTGCCACAGCAAAGGTGCCAGCGGGGAAAAGTGATGCTGGTCCTCACTGCCTCCTGGAACCCCTTCAAATGCCCCAGACAATTTAGCCCTCTCTGCTTTCCTGCAGACTCTATCCTCAAAAGCACCTTTTTTCACTCTCGGCAGCCTCCGGAGCAAAAAAGACAAACGTCCAGCTTTTTCTGCCACAGCAAAGGTGCCAGCGGGGAAAAGTGATGCTGGTCCTCACTGCCTCCTGGAACCTCTTCAAATGCCCCAGACAATTTGGCCCTCTCTGCTTTCCTGCAGACTCTATCCTCAAAAGCACCTTTTTTGACCTTAGGCTGTGTTTGGAGCAAAAAAGACAAACGTCCAGCTTTTGCTGCCACAGCAAAGGTGCCAGCGGGGAAAAGTGATGCTGGTCCTCACTGCCTCCTGGAACCCCTTCAAATGCGCCATACAATTTCACCCTCTCTTCTTTCCTGTGGACTCTGTCGTCAAAAGGACCTTTTTTCACTTTCAGCGGTGTTTGGAGCAAAAAAGACAAACGTCCAGCTTTTGCTGCCACAGCAAAGGTGCCAGCGGGGAAAAGTGATGCTGGTCCTCACTGCCTCCTGGAACCCCTTCAAATGCGCCATACAATTTCACCCTCTCTTCTTTCCTGTGGACTCTGTCGTCAAAAGGACCTTTTTTCAATTTCGGCGGTGTTTGGAGCAAAAAAGACAAACGTCCAGCTTTTGCTGCCACAGCAAAGGTGCCAGCGGGGAAAAGTGATGCTGGTCCTCACTGCCTCCTGGAACCCCTTCAAATGCGCCATACAATTTCACCCTCTCTTCTTTCCTGTGGACTCTGTCGTCAAAAGGACCTTTTTTGACTTTCAGCGGTGTTTGGAGCAAAAAAGACAAACGTCCAGCTTTTGCTGCCACAGCAAAGGTGCCAGCGGGGAAAAGTGATGCTGGTCCTCACTGTCTCCTGGAACCTCTTCAAATGCCCCAGACAATTTAGCCCTCTCTGCTTTCCTGCAGACTCTATCCTCAAAAGCACCTTTTTTCACTCTCGTCAGCCTCCGGAGCAAAAAAGACAAACGTCCAGCTTTTTATGCCACAGCAAAGGTGCCAGCGGGGAAAAGTGATGCTGGTCCTCACTGCCTCCTGGAACCCCTTCAAATGACCCAGACAATTTGGCCATCCCTGTTTCCTGCAGACTCTATCCTCAAAAGCACCTTTTTTCACTTTCGGCGGTGTTTGGAGCAAAAAAGACAAACGTCAAGCTTTTGCTGCCACAGCAAAGGTGCCAGCGGGCAAAAGTGATGCTGGTCCTCACTGCCTCCTGGAACCCCTTCAAATGCGCCATACAATTTCACCCTCTCTTCTTTCCTGTGGACTCTATCGTCAAAAGGATCTTTTTTCAATTTCGGCGGTGTTTGGAGCAAAAAAGACAAACGTCCAGATTTTGCTGCCACAGCAAAGGTGCCAGCAGGGAAAAGTGATGCTGGTCCTCACTGCCTCCTGGAACCCCTTCAAATGCGCCATAGAATTTCACCCTCTATTCTTTCCTGTGGACTCTGTCGTCAAAAGGACCTTTTTTGACTTTCAGCGGTGTTTGGAGCAAAAAAGACAAACGTCCAGCTTTTGCTGCCACAGCAAAGGTGCCAGCGGGGAAAAGTGATGCTGGTCCTCACTGTCTCCTGGAACCCCTTCAAATGCCCCAGACAATTTAGCCCTCTCTGCTTTCCTGCAGACTCTATCCTCAAAAGCACCTTTTTTCACTCTCGTCAGCCTCCGGAGCAAAAAAGACAAACGTCCAGCTTTTTCTGCCACAGCAAAGGTGCCAGCGGGGAAAAGTGATGCTGGTCCTCACTGCCTCCTGGAACCTCTTCAAATGCCCCAGACAATTTGGCCCTCTCTGCTTTCCTGCGGACTCTATCGTCAAAAGCACCTTTTTTCACTTTCGGCGGTGTTTGGAGCAAAAAAGACAAACGTCCAGCTTTTGCTGCCACAGCAAAGGTGCCAGCGGGGAAAAGTGATGCTGGTCCTCACTGCCTCCTGGAACCTCTTCAAATGCCCCAGACAATTTGGCCCTCTCTGCTTTCCTGCAGACTCTATCCTCAAAAGCACCTTTTTTGACCTTAGGCTGTGTTTGGAGCAAAAAAGACAAACGTCCAGCTTTTGCTGCCACAGCAAAAGTGCCAGCGGGGAAAGTGATGCTGGTCCTCACTGCCTCCTGGAAACCCTTCAAATGCCCCAGACACTTTGGCCCTCCCTCTTTCCTGCAGACTCTATCCTCAAAAGCACCTTTTTTCACTTTCGGCGGTGTTTGGAGCAAAAAAGACAAACGTCCAGCTTTTGCTGCCACAGCAAAGGTGCCAGCGGGGAAAAGTGATGCTGGTCCTCACTGCCTCCTGGAACCCCTTCAAATGCGCCATACAATTTCACCCTCTCTTCTTTCCTGTGGACTCTGTCGTCAAAAGGACCTTTTTTCACTTTCAGCGCTGTGTGGATCAAAAAAGACAAAACGTCCAGCTTTTGCTGCCACAGCAAAGGTGCCAGCGGGGAAAAGTGATGCTGGTCCTCACTGCCTCCTGGAACCCCTTCAAATGCCCCAGACAATTTAGCCCTCTCTGCTTTCCTGCAGACTCTATCCTCAAAAGCACCTTTTTTCACTCTCGTCAGCCTCCGGAGCAAAAAAGACAAACGTCCAGCTTTTTCTGCCACAGCAAAGGTGCCAGCGGGGAAAAGTGATGCTGGTCCTCACTGCCTCCTGGAACCTCTTCAAATGCCCCAGACAATTTGGCCCTCTCTGCTTTCCTGCAGACTCTATCCTCAAAAGCACCTTTTTTGACCTTAGGCTGTGTTTGGAGCAAAAAAGACAAACGTCCAGCTTTTGCTGCCACAGCAAAGGTGCCAGCGGGGAAAAGTGATGCTGGTCCTCACTGCCTCCTGGAACCTCTTCAAATGCCCCAGACAATTTGGCCCTCTCTGCTTTCCTGCAGACTCTATCCTCAAAAGCACCTTTTTTGACCTTAGGCTGTGTTTGGAGCAAAAAAGACAAACGTCCAGCTTTTGCTGCCACAGCAAAGGTGCCAGCGGGGAAAAGTGATGCTGGTCCTCACTGCCTCCTGGAACCCCTTCAAATGCCCCAGACAATTTGGCCCTCCCTCTTTCCTGCAGACTCTATCCTCAAAAGCACCTTTTTTCACTTTCGGCGGTGTTTGGAGCAAAAAAGACAAACGTCCAGCTTTTGCTGCCACAGCAAAGGTGCCAGCGGGGAAAAGTGATGCTGGTCCTCACTGCCTCCTGGAACCCCTTCAAATGCGCCATACAATTTCACCCTCTCTTCTTTCCTGTGGACTCTGTCGTCAAAAGGACCTTTTTTCACTTTCAGCGGTGTTTGGAGCAAAAAAGACAAACGTCCAGCTTTTGCTGCCACAGCAAAGGTGCCAGCGGGGAAAAGTGATGCTGGTCCTCACTGTCTCCTGGAACCCCTTCAAATGCCCCAGACAATTTAGCCCTCTCTGCTTTCCTGCGGAGTCTATCGTCAAAAGGAACTTTTTTCACTTTCGGCAGTGTTTCGAGCTAAAAAGACAAACGTCCAGCTTTTGCTGCCACAGCAAAGGTGCCAGAGGGGAAAAGTGATGCTGGTCCTCACTGCCTCCTGAAACCCCTTCAAATGCCAGAGACAATTTAGCCCTCCCTGTTTCCAGCAGACTCTATCCTCAAAAGCTCCTTTTTTCAATTTCTGCGGTGTTTGGAGCAAAAGGGACAAACGTCCAGCTTTTGCTGCCACAGCAAAGGTGCCAGCGGGAAAAAAGTGATGCTGGTCCTCACTGCCTCCTGGAACCCCTTCAAATGCCCCAGACAATTTGGCCCTCCCTGTTTCCTGCAGACTCTATCGTCAAAAGCACCTTTTTTCACTTTCGGCGGTGTTTGGAGCAAAAAAGACAAACGTCCAGCTTTTGCTGCCACAGCAAAGGTGCCAGCGGGGAAAAGTGATGCTGGTCCTCACTGCCTCCTGGAACCTCTTCAAATGCCCCAGACAATTTGGCCCTCTCTGCTTTCCTGCAGACTCTATCCTCAAAAGCACCTTTTTTGACCTTAGGCTGTGTTTGGAGCAAAAAAGACAAACGTCCAGCTTTTGCTGCCACAGCAAAGGTGCCAGCGGGGAAAAGTGATGCTGGTCCTCACTGCCTCCTGGAACCTCTTCAAATGCCCCAGACAATTTGGCCCTCTCTGCTTTCCTGCAGACTCTATCCTCAAAAGCACCTTTTTTCACTTTCGGCGGTGTTTGGAGCAAAAAAGACAAACGTCCAGCTTTTGCTGCCACAGCAAAGGTGCCAGCGGGGAAAAGTGATGCTGGTCCTCACTGCCTCCTGGAACCCCTTCAAATGCGCCATACAATTTCACCCTCTCTTCTTCCTGTGGACTCTGTCGTCAAAAGACCTTTTTTCACTTTCAGCGGTGTTTGGAGCAAAAAAGACAAACGTCCAGCTTTTGCTGCCACAGCAAAGGTGCCAGCGGGGAAAAGTGATGCTGGTCCTCACTGCCTCCTGGAACCCCTTCAAATGCCCCAGACAATTTAGCCCTCTCTGCTTTCCTGCAGACTCTATCCTCAAAAGCACCTTTTTTCACTCTCGTCAGCCTCCGGAGCAAAAAAGACAAACGTCCAGCTTTTTCTGCCACAGCAAAGGTGCCAGCGGGGAAAAGTGATGCTGGTCCTCACTGCCTCCTGGAACCTCTTCAAATGCCCCAGACAATTTGGCCCTCTCTGCTTTCCTGCAGACTCTATCCTCAAAAGCACCTTTTTTGACCTTAGGCTGTGTTTGGAGCAAAAAAGACAAACGTCCAGCTTTTGCTGCCACAGCCAAAGGTGCCAGCGGGGAAAAGTGATGCTGGTCCTCACTGCCTCCTGGAACCTCTTCAAATGCCCCAGACAATTTGGCCCTCTCTGCTTTCCTGCAGACTCTATCCTCAAAAGCACCTTTTTTGACCTTAGGCTGTGTTTGGAGCAAAAAAGACAAACGTCCAGCTTTTGCTGCCACAGCAAAGGTGCCAGCGGGGAAAAGTGATGCTGGTCCTCACTGCCTCCTGGAACCCCTTCAAATGCCCCAGACAATTTGGCCCTCCCTCTTTCCTGCAGACTCTATCCTCAAAAGCACCTTTTTTCACTTTCGGCGGTGTTTGGAGCAAAAAAGACAAACGTCCAGCTTTTGCTGCCACAGCAAAGGTGCCAGCGGGGAAAAGTGATGCTGGTCCTCACTGCCTCCTGGAACCCCTTCAAATGCCCCAGACAATTTAGCCCTCTCTGCTTTCCTGCAGACTCTATCCTCAAAAGCACCTTTTTTTCACTCTCGTCAGCCTCCGGAGCAAAAAAGACAAACGTCCAGCTTTTTCTGCCACAGCAAAGGTGCCAGCGGGAAAAGTGATGCTGGTCCTCACTGCCTCCTGGAACCCCTTCAAATGCCCCAGACAATTTGGCCCTCTCTGCTTTCCTGCAGACTCTATCCTCAAAAGCACCTTTTTTGACCTTAGGCTGTGTTTGGAGCAAAAAAGACAAACGTCCAGCTTTTGCTGCCACAGCAAAGGTGCCAGCGGGGAAAAGTGATGCTGGTCCTCACTGCCTCCTGGAACCCCTTCAAATGCCCCAGACAATTTGGCCCTCCCTCTTTCCTGCAGACTCTATCCTCAAAAGCACCTTTTTTCACTTTCGGCGGTGTTTGGAGCAAAAAAGACAAACGTCCAGCTTTTGCTGCCACAGCAAAGGTGCCAGCGGGGAAAAGTGATGCTGGTCCTCACTGCCTCCTGGAACCCCTTCAAATGCGCCATACAATTTCACCCTCTCTTCTTTCCTGTGGACTCTGTCGTCAAAAGGACCTTTTTTTCACTTTCAGCGGTGTTTGGAGCAAAAAGACAAACGTCCAGCTTTTGCTGCCACAGCAAAGGTGCCAGCGGGGAAAAGTGATGCTGGTCCTCACTGCCTCCTGGAACCCCTTCAAATGCCCAGACAATTTAGCCCTCTCTGCTTTCCTGCAGACTCTATCCTCAAAAGCACCTTTTTTCACTCTCGGCAGCCTCCGGAGCAAAAAAGACAAACGTCCAGCTTTTTCTGCCACAGCAAAGGTGCCAGCGGGGAAAAGTGATGCTGGTCCTCACTGCCTCCTGGAACCTCTTCAAATGCCCCAGACAATTTGGCCCTCTCTGCTTTCCTGCAGACTCTATCCTCAAAAGCACCTTTTTGACCTTAGGCTGTGTTTGGAGCAAAAAAGACAAACGTCCAGCTTTTGCTGCCACAGCAAAGGTGCCAGCGGGGAAAAGTGATGCTGGTCCTCACTGCCTCCTGGAACCCCTTCAAATGCCCCAGGCAATTTGGCCATCCCTGTTTCCTGCAGACTCTATCCTCAAAAGCACCTTTTTTCACTTTCGGCGGTGTTTGGAGCAAAAAAGACAAACGTCCAGCTTTTGCTGCCACAGCAAAGGTGCGAGCGGGGAAAAGTGATGCTGGTCCTCACTGCCTCCTGGAACCCCTTCAAATGCGCCATACAATTTCACCCTCTCTTCTTTCCTGTGGACTCTATCGTCAAAAGGACCTTTTTTCAATTTCGGCGGTGTTTGGAGCAAAAAAGACAAACGTCCAGCTTTTGCTGCCACAGCAAAGGTGCCAGCGGGGAAAAGTGATGCTGGTCCTCACTGCCTCCTGGAACCCCTTCAAATGCGCCATACAATTTCACCCTCTCTTCTTTCCTGTGGACTCTGTCGTCAAAAGGACCTTTTTTGACTTTCAGCGGTGTTTGGAGCAAAAAAGACAAACGTCCAGCTTTTGCTGCCACAGCAAAGGTGCCAGCGGGGAAAAGTGATGCTGGTCCTCACTGTCTCCTGGAACCCCTTCAAATGCCCCAGACAATTTAGCCCTCTCTGCTTTCCTGCAGACTCTATCCTCAAAAGCACCTTTTTTCACTCTCGTCAGCCTCCGGAGCAAAAAAGACAAACGTCCAGCTTTTTATGCCACAGCAAAGGTGCCAGCGGGGAAAAGTGATGCTGGTCCTCACTGCCTCCTGGAACCCCTTCAAATGCCCCAGACAATTTGGCCATCCCTGTTTCCTGCAGACTCTATCCTCAAAAGCACCTTTTTTTCACTTTCGGCGGTGTTTGGAGCAAAAAAGACAAACGTACAGCTTTTGCTGCCACAGCAAAGGTGCGAGCGGGGAAAAGTGATGCTGGTCCTCACTGCCTCCTGGAACCCCTTCAAATGCCCCAGACAATTTCACCCTCTCTTCTTTCCTGTGGACTCTATCGTCAAAAGGATCTTTTTTCAATTTCGGCGGTGTTTGGAGCAAAAAAGACAAACGTCCAGCTTTTGCTGCCACAGCAAAGGTGCCAGCGGGGAAAAGTGATGCTGGTCCTCACTGCCTCCTGGAACCCCTTCAAATGCGCCATAGAATTTCACCCTCTCTTCTTTCCTGTGGACTCTGTCGTCAAAAGGACCTTTTTTGACTTTCAGCGGTGTTTGGAGCAAAAAAGACAAACGTCCAGCTTTTGCTGCCACAGCAAAGGTGCCAGCGGGGAAAAGTGATGCTGGTCCTCACTGTCTCCTGGAACCCCTTCAAATGCCCCAGACAATTTAGCC